>NC_072423.2:8007500-8260000 GCF_028878055.3 Symphalangus syndactylus | reverse complement strand
GTAGCAGGCTTGGGAGAGAAGAGACTGTAAATGTTTCTCATCAGACTTAAGGTCTGTGTTGATGTTACTGCTGGAGGGTACAAAGAGGCACGCCCACCCCCTCTTCCTGAACTAGTCTGCCTGAACTAGTCTTTCAGGTTAAACTTTAGGGTGCCCTGGCCGAGGAGGAAGTCCATTCAGATGGTTGCAGGCGGCGGGTGGGGGCTGGGGGGGACTTTGACTTTTATTTTTGGTTTACAATATCATTTATGAAACTATTTTTATCTTATTTAACTATTACATTTAACTCTCATAACAACTTTGCTAATAAGATTATTAATCCCAATTCAGAGATGAGGAAACAGAGACCCCAGGAAATGCATATAATTTGACCGACGTCTGCCCTCTGGTGCCTAGCAGGCTTGGTCCAAGCACAAATTCGACTTCAGCCGGGGCCTGAACCCCTTGGGGGCTGAGCTGACTGTCTCCAGTGCCTGGCAGGTGGAGAGTAATTCTTTTCCCCCAGACGAGGATGGCAGGCTGCCGGCTGTCACTTGAGCATTCCCTTCCTTTTGCCTCTTTTTTTTCCCCCAGAAAATGATAGAATCTGCTTCGAGCTCTCACTGGGACTGGCTGATGTTGGCATTCACTCAGGCTGTGCCTCTGCACTCCTTATTTAAAGACCATGACTAAATTGGGCTGCGCCAAATTGTACGACAGCATGGAGATTTACTGCTGCCACGTGGTTCTAGAACTGCATCTCCACCAGCTCACATCAATGTCCTGTTCACTTGGGATGCCGAACGTTGCCAGTGGCTTTCGAGATATTAGCTGGGACATAACATTTAATCTAGAAAGTGGCGTGTTGGGGATGGTTTCTCAGGAGAAGACAGAGAACCACACAGCACAAAGAGGCAGGAGCTGGCGTCAGGCAAACGCAAGTGCTCAGGAAACAGCTACTGCGCCCAGTCCAAGTCAATGGGAGGCTCTGCGGTTGGCGAAACTGCTCAAGGTGGAGTTATTTTAAGTGTCCAAGTGTGTGTCCTCTTTCCAAGTGTCCTGAGATGTAGCACTCTTCATCCTTCCACCAAGAGAGTGGCGTTCATCATAAATTCACTGATGGTATCAGAATGAAATAAATGAGACTAGAAAAATGTATCTCAAATTAGGAATTAAAAGTCGGAGTCAAGGCTTCTGGGAGGCATCTGCAAAGTTAAAGGAAGACACCCAAGTACAGAGCTTGTTCAGGAGCACCTGTTCTCAGACATTATTAGTAGATTTACGTTCTTTCTGTCACCACCAAAACGATCAAAGCCTGCACACGATGGTGCGGGTTCCCCGCCAGGGCTGCTGAGGCACCTCTGGTGGAGACTGGCCAGACACTGCATTCCCTGCAAGACCACCTCCCCTTCCAATCCCACCGCTGCCCTGTGGCTGAAACGCCTGCCCTCTGGATCTCCAATTTCTGACCATTTTGGAATCTAGACATAAATTATTCTAGTCATTTAAAACATTTATTGTCTCAAATCTGAGATCCATGACTAATTATCTTTCTCTTCAAGGGATTGAAACTCTTTGTGTGGGAGAATTGAAAAAAAAAGAAAGAAAGAAACAGGTTTGTTTTTTCTCCCAGTTTTTGCAATACGCTGTTTGTGAAACCCCAGACCTCCCCACCTGATGTCTCAGAATCGTGTCTGCATTTCTAAGATCTCCCAAGAACCGAAAGGAAAGATTAGGGAGATCTTAGAACCCAAATCGGACCTCGTCCTCGCGTCCATACTTGGAATTCCAGGGTTATACTGGAGAGATGCTGCGCTGGACGTCATTTCTGCGTTAACTTCACTATTTCCAACACGAAAGCAAGGAGTTTCTTATCAGCTGAATGTCAATTTTCTAACCATGAGCCATGTCATGAAAAACTCTTTTGAGTTCTGGGTAAGAATAAGGACCAATATCTGAAAACGCAGAAATCCATAATTACTTTTTTAATTGTTCTTTTCAAAGGAGAGACGAGGGTCAGCTCTCAAAATCATCACTTGTCATCTTAATGACAGGGACTCAAAGCCGAGTGATGGTGCAAAGCAGGCCGGTGAAGCCTCGGCGCTGGGCCCGGCCTGGCACTGCGCATCCTTGGTCTTCGGGACCCGGGCTCCCACCCCCGTGCCCAGCATCACGGCGCCCGCCCAGGCCTGCCGTCCCCTGAGCTCCAGGCCCGCCGCCCCCTGGAACCTTCTAGTCTTGCCTCGCTTCCCGCCTGCACTTTTCTTTCCCGGCCTGGCAGAGACATCTCTGCGAGTGGGAAAGGCCAGAGGAAGTCCCAGCCCCTCCAGCGGCGCTGCCAGGTTGCACTCCAGCACCTCACACTCGCTTCTCCCGGGACTTAAATTTAAACTCCGCTAGCGTCATGTCCCCACGGCTGTCTGGGGCCGTCATTCCCACCTCGTGCTCCTCTCCTCACTGCCACAAGACCAAGAGACGATGCGTCCCGGGGTCCTTCCACAGCGTTCCCAGGGGAGGAGGAGGGCGCACGGAGCCCGGGGAAGGTGAGCCCGAGCCGGCGCACGTGGAGACTCCCTCGGAGATCCCTGCGCACATGGAGACCCGCGCGCAGGTGGAGACTCGCGCGCAAAAGGAGACCCCAGTGCACATGGAGACTTGCGCGCAGTGGTCTCTCCAAGGAATCCCTGCCTGCTCCCGCAGGTCGTCCGGACCCACCGGCCTCCCCACGCCTGGATGCCGGAAGGGGCCCTCCTGTGCCGTGCGCTGCCCGCCTCCCAGGCCCACAGGCGTGAAGCTTTGGCCCTGTTCCCTCTCCTGGATCTGCCTGCCTGGCGCCTGCCACCTCCCTCAGAGGAAGGGCTAAGTGTTATGAGGACCCCTCGTGTTTTCCCTTATGAAAAACACAGACAAAGCCCAGGAGAATCGGGGTCCCGAGGAATGATAGGGAGAGCCGGGCGCATGGTGCATCCAAGGCCCTGAGCGCTGCGGGAGTACGAGGGACTCAGGGACGCTTTCTCAGAGCTGCCTCTGCTGTCCTAAAAAATAAGCCAATAAGGAACAGAATTTTGCCTCTTCATGTGCAAAGTGGTTATGACTGCTGCGCAGTCGCTGTACAGAAGCGTTTTTGCGGTTTACATGACTGCCAGAAGGTACCTGCACTGCCAGAGGCTCCAGACATACAGCTCCTTACATGCGAACACGCGTGCACGCACATGGGTGGAACAGCGGAGACACCAGGCCAGCGAGACCCCAGGCCCCTTGGGCGGTGCACCTACTGTCCCAGGGACACTGCCACCCTTCAGCTCAGCAGGGGCTCATGGCGCAGCCTTGACGGGGCTTTCTGCATAGGCAGGAATGCAGCCATTTGCCCATTTGCCAGGCTGCAAGGAGCGCGGTCGCAGCCTGGCAGGGCTCCCTGACATGCTGAGGACAACAGGGGCCATAAGCACCTCACAGAATGAGCACCGCTTTTCAAAACAGGAGACTCGCGTGTGGCCATCGACACCTTGCATTGAATTATTGGCTTCTGTGTTTTAGCCAACTAGAGTCCTGGAAAATTATTTTTACTCAGGTGACATCTGTGATAAAGAGCCCGTCAATAAATACTTTCCAACTGAGAACTGTGCTCTCCCCAAACGCTGGCGACAGAAGATCCTGCTCTGTGCAGCTGGCCTGGGGTCCGAGAAGGCAGAGCTCCGTGGAGACAGGCAGGGCTGCAGCGGTCCTGCCCCACACCAAGGCCCTTGGCTGTGTTAAACGGCCAGTGTGGGGCGTCCTTAGGATGGGCCAGCCACCGGGACTCTGACCAGAGGATGCTCCTTGTCGCTGAGGATATGACAAAACAGAATGGCCTAGGAGTGCCATGGAGGCAGCGACAGGGCAGGTGGTGTTAGGGGACACAGTGGTCTCTATCCACAGGCCCTGGTTCCCAACTCCCACAGCCTTTGTAATAACGCTGGGACCCTGTGGGCCTTGGGATACAGAATCTCTGACTGTCTCCTGTCCTCGTTTTGCCTGACCCAAGGCAGGACTCTAACCTGATAGTGGATCAGAAGACCTTCATTCCAAAGAGGGTCCTGCCCCACACTCTGCAGGAAGGAACTTGCACAGAGGCCGGGGTAAGTCTGAGCAGACAGGCCCTGCCGGGGTTAGTTGCTGCACGTTTTGTCCATTCCCATTTCTGCATGGCTGTCAATCATGCCTATGTAATGAAATCTCCATGAGAACCCAAAAGGATGGAGTCCGTGAGCTTCCTGAGAGCTGAGCACGCCAAGGCCCCTGAAGGACGGAGCGCCCATGAGGGCACAGAAGCTCCACACCCCTCCCACCACCCTACACCTCCCTTTTCCTGTATCCTTTGCAATATCCTTGATAATAAACCAGTTGACACAAGTGTTTCCCTGAGTTCTGTGAGCCACGCCAGCAAATTAATCAACCCCAAAGAAAGGGTCATGGGAAGCCCAATTTGAAGCTGGTTGGTCAGAAGTTCTGGAGCCCAGACTTGCAACTGGTGTGGGGGGCAGCCTTGAGGACCGATCCCTCACCTGTGGGTCTGACTCTGTCTCCAGGTGGGCAATGTCGGAACTCATCCCAAGGACCCAGCTGGTGTCCGCTGCTGAGTGGGGGGCAGCCTTGAGGACCGAGCCCTCACCTGTGGGTCTGACGCGTCTCCAGGTGGACAATGTCGGAACTCACCCCAAGGACCCCGTTGGTGTCCGCTGCTGAGTGGGGGGCAGCCTTGAGGACCGAGCCCTCACCTGTGGGTCTGACGCCATCTCCAAGTGGACAGTGTGGGAACTCAGCGTCCGCTGCTGAGTGGGGGGGGGGTATGCCCGCACAGTTGGTCACAGATGTTCTCTTCTGCGATGTTGTTGTCATGGTGACATAAGAACAGAGGAAAGGCATGGCTAGAGCTTCCAGAAACATGCAGCATCCACGTCCCATGTGAGCGGGATCTCCGGGAGCCAGGCAGGGAGGCGTTCATGTGTGAGAGAATTTCCTGAGTAACATGGGGGCGGCAGGGGAGAGAGGCCCCAACAGTGAGAGCTCTTCAAACTCTAACGCTGGAAGGATGCCACAGCTTGCAGAAGCCACGCATGAACCAGCAAGTCTCACTCACGGGGTTATAAAGCCATGACACTGGCTGGCTTTGGGGAGGGAGGAGTGAACTTAAAGGCGCTTCCACCTATTTGTAATGTTTTTCCTTCTCTAATTGCTGGCGTTAGGTAGCACTATGCTTTGCCGTAGTGTTTATCAGAAAGGTGGTTTTTACCGTTTTTAACAACCGGGGCCTGTTCTGGCAGCTTAATGGCTGGGCTCCAGGAGACAGCAGGACTGGCTTGTGTAATGCATGTTGCTGGAAGATGGTTTTGCTAAAGCTAGTTTGATCAATGCCATTCCTGGACATGTCTGAGGACTTTGCAGAGGTATTAACAGAGGGAAACATCTCCACCTTGGAAACTCTTACTGGTGATTTTCTTATTTAATTAGCTTTGGCATAACAGTAATACCCCTAAAATCCTTTGCAAACTGACCCTCCATGATCGCACATGCTGCAGGTGCATCTGGCGGATACAGGTTCCAGCTCAGTTTGCCCATAGACAGTCTGGACAGTTGCTTTAGCAAGACGGAGAGGCAACTACAGTGACGATCTCCCCACATCGAATTCCACCCTCCCCACATCCTCTTTTGCTTTCTGTATTCAGATCAATTATCGGTGCTTGTGCCTTTGAGCTATGCCAGCCTATGGAATTATATTTCTTAATACAAGGCCAAACTGGCAGTGATTCCCCTGCCATGGAAGGTGGAAAGTTCCCAGTAAATCAGGCTACGCTTTCACCGGGTGCACTGTGTCAACTGCAGCCTCTCCTGGTGCTTCATCAGTGCGGTTGACCTATTGGTATTATGGTTATCATATTTCAGCATCAGTCAGCCCTTAGAGATGAGCCGGCTTCTTCACTGATATGGCTAGATTAGGAGATAGATATATTAATACATATCTAATGCAATCATAGCTCCCCTGAGAATCACTGGAAACATTAGCTTTTTATTTCTTTATCTTACTTAAACCCCAAAGACTCAAATGCCCACATGGGCTCCTGTCTGCTGTGTGCTGCCAACTCACTTGATTAGGAAGCCTCGTGGTAGGAGGGACTGTGGCTGGCACCTCCTAGGATCACTCTGCAGACATTCTGCAGGAAGCCGCACACATTCACCTTGAGAGCAGCCTCCTACCCGGTGCCCACGGAAATGACTTCCCTAATTCTACCATCTCCACTGCAGTGGTTTCTTAATGCCCCATAAATCCAGCCAAATACTTTGACCTTTTTATACATTGTCATTGTGCTTCCTGAAATTGTCCAGTCCAGCAAAACGCCTACAAGAGGTCTTCAGCGCAGCTTTTGGACAAATATATGAAGGCCAGGTCAGAGCATGGCGGGGAAGAAGCCAGCCGTGTTCACCAGCAGCAGAAAGAGCAGCAGCTTACAGGACGCCCAGGCAGCATGTGAGCATAACACACAAATGCCCACACCGACACCCACACTCCCCCAAACACTGTAATTCTTAGCACCGGCCCTGAAAGGCGACTTATGATTCAATTATTTTTATGATGGTGTCCCAGGATGTGGTTTTGTTTGTTTGTTTTATATCTTTCCTAAAAGTGTGGTAAAATATACATAGAATAAAATTGACTGTTTAATCATTTTGAAGCACACGTTTCAGCACATTAAGTACACATTGCTGTTCAACCATCACCACTGTTCATCTGCAGAACCTTTTCACCTCCCACCACTGCAGCCCTGTGCCTGTCCCACCCCCTGCCCTGGTACCCACGCTTCCACCGCCTGCCTGGTGCCTCCTGTGCAGATCCCTGCGGCGTTCCCGGCGCCTCCTGTGCAGATCCCTGCAGCATTCCCGGTGCCTCCTGTGCAGATCCCTGCGGTGTTCCCGGTGCCTCCTGTGCAGAATCCTACAGTGTTCCTGCTGCCTCCTGTGCAGAGCCCTGCAGCGTTTGTGTCTTGCACGGTGTGTTCTGCGTTCAGGGCCTGCGCTGCACCCATCTTGATCGTCTCCGTGCTTCTCACGCTGGACTCATGAGAGCCTGGCACTGTTCAGCCCCTGGGTGCCTGGATGCCACTTCAGCCTAGTCGCACTATCAGAGGGCCCCATCATGACCTCAGGCCATTCGCTGAGAACCCCCTTGTGACAGGCGCTCAGTGGGTGCTAAGGGCAGCGGCAAACGAGCCAACCTAGTCCCTGTGGGTTTATTCATCAACTGGAGCCCCTGGGGGCCGGCTGCTGCTGGATGCAGAGGGTCCCACTCCTCCCCACAGGCTGCCCCAATGCTTAGGGCTTTGGCTGCGGGGTGCCTGGCAGGTCGCCTCACTCACTCTCCCAGCGGCTTCAAGTCCTGCACTGCAGGTCGCCGGGAGCCCACCCTCCACCCCAGCTGCACACAACGCTCGGCCTCTCAGCACAAGTCACATCCTGCCCCTCCCATCGGAGGTGGGGTCTGCGTCCCTGCCCTGAATCCGGGCGGGTGCGTGCCTGCTGCCACAATGGGGACAGTGGAAGCGATGCTGTGTGACCTTCAGGGCCAAGCCGGAAAAGGCCTTGCAATTGCTCTCTGGTCCTCCTGGGAAGCCCCCACTGGCTGCTGCAAGAGATGCCAGCCACCCTGAGGCTGCCACGCTGGAGGCCGCTGTGTTCACCCTGCAGGCCCCAGGGCTTCAGCGCCAGTGCACAGGGACACCCAGCCTGCTCCAGCTGCCACAGCAGCCCAGCGACACCCATGAAACCTCGGGCAGGACCTGCTTGGTAGAGCCCTCCCCAGGGTCCTCACCCACGAGAACAAAAGCCAAATGAAAGTTCAAGGCCAGCCTGGGCAACCTAGACAGACCCTGACTCTAAAAACAACTTTTGTTTAATTAAAAGAAAAAAATTTTGCTTTAAAGCCAAATAAAATGGCTATTTTAAGCTGCTAAGTTTTGAGGTAATTGGTTATGCAAGAATCCAAACTCGCATCGTTAAACCTCCCCTTGGAGAACTGACTTTCTCCCCAAGGCAGGTGCTGTCTGGCCTCCCCCTCCGTCCCCCTCCGTCCCTCCCTCCACCTCTTTTTGGCTCTGTTTTCTCTTTGGTCTGAGCAGAGTGGAACCGCCCAATGGGCCCTGCACTGTCCCTTCCTTGACGTGGACCCTCGGCCCGGCTTCCTACGCCCTTCCCTGCCTCATTTGCCACCAACTCTGGGGGGTCCTCTACCACATTCAAGCACCGCATCAAAGCCTGGAACACAAGACAGCCAAGGTCAGCCCCTTCTCACAGGGCACAAAGACAGAAACTAACACCTTCAAGCCCAGACCGTGCTCTGAGCTCACACTCCACAAGCCCCATGGCCCCAGAAGCCCCCACGTGCACATCTTCCAGACACCCAGCATACAGAACCAAGCCCTGAAGCTGCTCACTTCCGGCCCGGTCTGCCGTGAGCGGCTCTGGCCCCCACCCTGGAGCACCCTGTTCTCCTGGTCTTCCTTCACACCCCACAGCTGATTCATCTGTGAGCCACTGACCCCTGCCCATGGTTCATGCTGTGTGTCAGCTCCACGGGCCCACAGGGTGCCCAGCTGTTTGGTGGAATGCTGTTCTGGGTGTGTCTGTGAGGGTGTTTCTGGGGGAGATCAGCATTTGCATGGATAGACTGCACACAGCAGATTCTCCTTCCCAACATGGGTGGGCCTCCTGCAATCAGGTGAAGGCCTGGAGAGAACAGAAAGGCTCACCAAGTGGGCGCTGCACCTGCCTGACCCTTCAGCTGGGACGCTGGCCTGGTCCTGGACTCAGACTGGAACCCACGCCATCGGCCCTCCTGGGTCTCCAGCTTGCAGGTGCTGGGACTTCTCAGCCTCCAGATTCACATGAGCCTATTCCTTTAATAAGCCTATACTTCTGGACCTGTTGGTTCTGTTTCTCCAGAGAATGCTAACACCATCTTCAAATCATACTCAGACACTGGTGTTTTGGCATCAGCCTCCTAAATGGCCTCCTGCACTGACCGGCCCCTGTCCTTAACTGACCATTTTCCACAGAGCAGCCTAATCGATTCCTCTACACTGTGAATCAGGCTGTGGCTCTAAACCTACCACCTTCTCCACTTCACCCAGAGAAATGCCAATGTCCTTTCCATGATCTAAACCTCCGGCCCCTCCTAGCACTGGCTGCCCTCTAGACTCTCCACCTCCGCCCTCACTCTCTGCTCAGGATGAGCTTTCAGACACGTTGGCTGCAAACTGTTGGGCTCTGCAGAACTCAGTATCTGCATCTGTGCAGAAGGGAGAAATGCAGCCTCTCTCTCCTGGGCCTCCGTGGAGTGCTACGTGCAGTCACGGCTCACAGTGAGTGCTCCAAAAATTATTCCCTGTCCACAAGACATATCCAGGCACCCAGAGAGCTCCTTGAACTACAAGGCAAACTAAACATTTTGCTTCTACAATTTACATGGCCATGAAAGTTTACGTTAAATGTCAGCAAATGTATGTAGACACATATTGAAATGATGCGGGTTCGAAGAAAACTCCAAGCTGTGTTCCCAGTTTCACCGGAAGATTTCATCTGGGGAAACACGGATTCTTAATCAATCATCAAACAGCTGATGTTTATTGACACCTGCCTATGCCGGGCTCCAGGGCTGAGTGCTTTGCGTGCCCTTTGTTCTGAATGGCAATGGGGTGCCTCACAGATAAGGACAGCTGGGCTCGGAGAGGCCCAGAGAATCCCCGAGGCCTCGGTGCCAGGATGCACCGGCTGCAGGCCGCGGTCTTTCTAAGCACTTGCGTGTCACACACCTTTCACCTGGACATGCACCGAGTCGTGTGCAAGCAGGAAATCTGATTCCATTCAAGACCCAGCGAAGTTCACACCCATCGAAATTCCAACTCCTGGCTTCCATTTTCCAGTCTGATTTCAGCTGATAATCGTGAAACAAGAGTCACATTTTTATGGGACTTTCCTACTTCCTCCTAACTCTGCACCCACCCTCTAATAGAAGCTTTCTGGGTAAAAGCCATAAAAGACAGCAACGCGCCCATCTTTGGGAACAGATGGCCTCTCGGTTTCCCACAGATGCCTCCCACAAAGCGTTCTCTCACAGCCTCAGGACTCTCACGGCCCGGCCACTGGGCTTCATCTCACCGCACTGCCTGGCACGGTCACACAAACCGGGGGTGGGCAGGGGCCTCGTCTTTGACAGGACTCCAACTGCCCAAACACACTGCGTTTAAGAATCATCTGAGGACGGGGTGGAGGAGGCCGTGAGCCGAGGACGGACAGGACTTTAGCACGAGTGAAAGATCTTGGGGAACGTCGTCCAGCTTCTCTATTACAGACGAGCAAATGGAGATGTCTGGGACTTGCCCCGCACATGGGGCTGCCACTGAACAGACTGCGTGGGGAGGGGGCTCCTGGGCAGCAGCTACAGTCATTGCCCCCTCCCAAGAACTTCTTATCAAGGGGCAAAAAATATATAAATATAAAAAATATATATAATACATATATGTTAGGTCTCTACAACCACATAGTGGGCATGTAAATTAGCATGCTACATGTTACATAGAAGCTAAATACATATATGCCTGTGAGACGGCACCCCCACAGCAGGGAGGCCGGACCGAGAGCCACAGACTTCGGGGGGCACTCACCATCACAGCTCCATGCTCTGCTGGGCACCTGGGGGAGGCTTTATCCTTCGTGCCCCCGACTTCACGCCCACCCTCCAAGCCCTCCAGCTCTGGATCTACCCAGACTCTTCCGCTCTGAGCCGCGAGGGTCCCCCTGGGTGCAAAACAGGGCCTCCCCTCTCTGCTGTTCTGGCCCCTTGACGTGGGCGGCAGGCGGTGAATCCTAGGAGGCAGGTCCGGGCCCCGGGCACCGGCCGTGGTGCACGCTCATGGGTGCACAGCTGTTTCGGGTTTCCAGGCATCAGCAAGTCGTTGCTGATGGAAACCGGAACAACTGCCCAAGGTTCTCCCATGGAGCGGGGAGCGTGGTCAGACCCCCACAGTCATCGCAGCCACCGGCCTCAATGGCCACGGTCACCCTGATTGTCCCACGTGGCGAGGTGCGGAGTCACCCTCCAGCAGAGCTGCCTCTGGCGGATGTCTTCGTTGCTCTTTTTAAGTGTGAATTCAGGAACCAAGGCGTCCTGTGATTTCCTGCAGTGACTGAGCGGTCATGCTGCAGCTGACACAGGACCGGCTTTGGAGGAGCAATGAGCGCCTTGGGCCTCGGGCCACACAGCCTTCCAGGGCCCCTGAACCCTCTGCAGTGTACACCGTAGACACGTCGCCTGGGAATGGGCTGGCACCCGCGCGTGTGGCCCAGGCTCAGTGGCCTGGGTGCCAGGACCCTCTGGGGAATGTGGGTGATCTGGAGGCCCCAGGGGATGTTTTCAAATGCAGATTCCTGGGCTTACAGAATCAGAATCTCTAGGAGGGAGGAGAAGGGCGGTGTCTTTTAGCAAACCTGCCTGGAATGAGGAAGCCACAAGGAAACATTTTTATCTTCAGTGCGAGCCCAGCCTCGCCTCCCTCGTCACAAGCAAAGCCAGAGGGAAACAGTGAGTATCTGTGGAACCCCTGCTCTGCGCCGGGCCACCCGCACGGCTCCAGGTCAAGCTCAGACCTACTCTGTGAGCCGTCATTTTGCCCCATTGTAGACAAGGAAGCCGAAGCCTCTGCGCAGCCGTCGTGGGTAAATATTCGATCCCAGCTCTGAGTCCTGATGTGCGGTGGTTTCATTTCCAAGGGGTCCTCATCACAGCCGATTCCAAGATACCGAGCAGACAGCACTGACGGGGTTAGGAAGAGACGGATGGGAACAACGTGGCGGCGCTCCCTCCCCGTGAGCATGAAGCGCGATCGATGCCCTGCAACAGTGCGAGGTGAGCAGTTTCCGTGTTTATTACCGTCGTGTTTAATATGTTATTGCTAATTATAAGTAAGTTCGCATAATTTGTTACGCATACATAGCACATATATATATATTATATAATTGTATGTTTAAATGATTTGATCTTTGATAGTGACTGGGTTTAATAACCGACTCACAAAATTCCTGAAAACACATCACTAGGCTCCCCATGGGCCCGCAAGGACGCAGGCCCCAGCACACCTCTGCCAGACAGACAGCCCATCGGAGGTTGCCTGGGTGAGTGTGGGGATCTGGGCTCTAAACTCAGGTCTGTGTGATTCTGCTCTTGACCTCCACTGCTGACATGAGAGCTGAAAACTGCTAGGATTTGATAGGAATATTAAAGATATGTTCGTCAAGCCTCGTGTAACAAATGAGGGAACAGAGACCAACAGAAACAAAATGACTTGGAAAGTCACAGAATCAGCTCAGGACAGAGCCAGGCCTGCTCGTCCCTTCCTCCAAGCCAGTCGCCACCTGACTGAGATTGGAGATAAAAGGTAACCAGGGAAAAAAGTCAGAGTAAACGATACCCTAGGCAATGCACCTGGCTATAGGGAGACTGGCGTTTCCAATTGCACAAGTTATAATAATTATTTAAAAGGATGTGGGCAAAATAATTGCAATAACGACAAAACGATAATAATACCACTTTGCAATTCAGCACAGATTGCTTTCAGAGTCACAAAGCTGTCTTGTCTCATTTACTCCTCCAAACTCTGAGAGATCTGTGGCCACCCCACACAAAAATCAGATCAGAGGCAGAGAACCCCACTGATGTATCCAAAGTGGTGGATTTGGGGTTTGACCTTGAGTTTATAAGACCTTGTTACCACACATTTCAGCGACTTCCCCCGCACCCCAAGAGGGATGGACATGGGAGCCTCCGGTCTATTTGTGATCCCAGAATCGCCACACCCAGGAGTGCAAGGTCTGACGCTGAGCAGGAGCGCCAGTCAGATAAACTGGGAAAGCAGGCCCTTCTGTGGGCTTGTGCTCGAGACAGGGGGTCTCCCAGAAAATGACCAACTCCAGAACAGAGTCAAATCCTGCCCTGGAAGGAAGGCGTCCCAGTGCTTCTGGTTACCAGCCACAGAAAGGTGGAGACAGCAGTGAGTGGTAAGTGACAAGGTCTTGTGGGGTGACCTCGGTGCACACAGAGCTGGGAAGAACATCGCCTTGCACTTACCCTGAGCGCAAGGGGGAGCCTAAATGTTAGAGAGTAGAATTGTCTTAGGTAGAAGGGAAGAGGAGCTGGTCAAAAGTCAGCATCACGTGGCATGGGGCTGCCGTGTGGCCCTGAGCTCAGACATAACACACCTCTGACATGGAGGCCACGCCAGCACTGTTCTCTGAGGACGTCAGTGCAGAAATAAATAGTATCTGCACGCTCTCTTCTCCCAGAGACAGGGCTTTTCATCCTGTGGCCAGGACGCTATACTCAAGTCCTGTCCAACAGCCGGGTCTGCAGGAATTACACCCGAGCCAGGCCCAAGAGCAGCTCATTGAAGAAAGGGCCCTGGGGTCTCTGTGCACAATGGAGGGGACAAGAGAGCTTCCTAAGGTGACCCACACTCAAATTCTCCCGCACACCTGAGAAAGCCTTCTCATTACTAGGCTGCTGCAATCCTTTCTACAGAAAGAACTCGCCTATGGTTTGGATACCATGGTTCACTTGACAGCAGTTTCTTAACTGGAATTAACAGATCGGTGATCCTGCTTACACATTAGTCTCTTGGCAAAAGCACAGGATCTTGAACTGTGTTTGCTTCAATCATCTCCCTTGACATTTATCTGCTCAGGGGAAAGTGGTCACATCGAGGCACTGGAGAGGGTACTGGGTTGTGGTCACCAGTCAGATGCTGCCCTGGCCACAAGACCTATCCGGATGCCTTTTAAAAACAGAGGCTCACATTCCCTGCTCTTCCTAATGCCCAAGTCATTATGACCATCCTCAGTGAAGAGTCCACCCAATCAACAGGTGTCCCAAAAGCAAGAGACTCTAGGATGGGGCCAGCGTGGACTGTGAGAAAGACCCACACAGCCCATACAAACCCCACACAGCCCACGTGCAGCCCACACACAGCACACACACAGCCCACACACAGCACACGCACAGCACACGTACAGCCCACACACAGCCCACACACAGCACACACACAGTCCCCACACAGCACACACACAGCCCACACACAGCACACACACAGCCCACACACAGCACACACACAGCCCACACACAGCCCACACACAGCACACACACAGTCCCCACACAGCACACACACAGCCCACACATAGCACACACACAGTCCACACACAGCACACACACAGCCCACACACAGTCCACACACACAGTCCCCACACAGCCCACACACAGCACACACATAGTCCCCACACAGCACACACACAGCCCACACATAGCACACACACAGCCCACACACAGTCCACACACAGTCCACACACAGTCCCCACACAGCACACACACAGTCCCCACACAGCACACACACAGCCCACACATAGCACACACACAGTCCACACACAGCACACACACAGCCCACACACAGCACACACACAGCCCACACACAGCCCACACACAGCACACACACAGTCCCCACACAGCACACACACAGCCCACACATAGCACACACACAGTCCACACACAGCACACACACAGCCCACACACAGTCCACACACACAGTCCCCACACAGCCCACACACAGCACACACATAGTCCCCACACAGCACACACACAGCCCACACATAGCACACACACAGTCCACACACAGCACACACACAGCCCACACACAGTCCACACACAGTCCCCACACAGCACACACACAGTCCATACACAGCACACACACAGTCCCCACACAGCCCACAAACAGTCCCCACACAGCCCCCACACAGCCCACAGAGCACACACACAGCCCACGAACAGTCCCCACACAGTCCACACACAGCACACACACAGCCCCCACACAGCACACACACACAGTCCCCACACAGCCCACAGAGCACACACACAGCCCACACACAGCCCTCACACAGCACACACATAGCCCTCACACAGCACACACACAGTCCCCACACAGCCCACAGAGCACACACACAGCCCACACACAGTCCCCACACAGCCCACAGAGCACACACACAGCCCACACACAGCACACACACAGCACACACACAGCCCACACACAGTCCCCACACAGCACACACACAGTCCACACACAGCACACACACAGTCCCCACACAGCCCACAGAGCCCACACACAGTCCACACACAGCCCACAGAGCACACAGGGCCCAAGCACAGTTCACTCTGCTGCCGTGGCAGGAGGGCTGTATGCTGCAGAGCCGCCTTCCATGTGTGGTGCAGCAGGGTGCAAAATCCTGCTCTAGTCTTCCAAGAAGTATAATTATGAGCAAGTTTATCTCAATTTCTACCTCCCATAAAGTGGGAATAATATTAGAGCCCCCACTAGGGTCACTGAGAGAGTCGAACGGGCCGATGGTACCCGTCACGCACCCGCCTTGTTCAGTCTTGTGGTATAGGGCACCCCCCATTGCTGGATTCCCTCTTTTTTGTCTATAAAACAAGGAGGATTCTGAAACCACCCCGGAACGACACCTTGTCGGACTGCACCAGGTAGAAATACTGCTGACTATTGCCATAAGCAGAGCGCAGCTCTAGAGGCTGCAGAGAGATCCCGATGTCAGCATCACACCCGCAAAGAAGGACATGAGAAGGCCACAGCTGGTGGCTCCTCCCCAAATCACAGAACACTGAGACTCAGAATGAAAGATGGCGAGTAGGAAAGGAGAATTAGCAGAACAGTTAATAAATAGGACAAAATAAGAGGAAAAACACCCTAAAATGTCCTGAATGCCCAGGCCTCTCTGCAGCACCCTCCGGGCCCCATCCCTCCTGGTGTAGCCAGCCCAGTTCTGCAGACCTCGCTGCTGTCAACTTGAAGATGCAAACCCAGACTTGCCCGCAGAGAAAAGCGCAGGCCCCACCTGTTCCCCACTGTGTCTGTGCCATACTGCCCCAAACTCAGTGTGCACCCAGCAGCCAGTATTCCTTTTCCTGCAGAGCCTTAAATGGAGACCCAGAAATAATTCAGCTGCATCATCTCGTGAGCCTGTTGACGTTTGTGAGCCACCCAGGAGAGAGGAGACAGCGGGACTCGATGACGACACCTGGAGGGTTTCGCTGGTTCTGCTGGCTCCACAGACCTCCTTCTGTCTCAGCCGTGCACACCCCTCATCTCATAAATACTGGCAGGCACAGTGACCACGGGCATCAAGCCTGTCTCAGCCCCAGGGAAGGTCACTCCAGAAACCTCCAGGATAGTGGGTTTGCTCCATGAGTGCCCACGGGCCACCCCCTGGGCCAAGCAGCAGCTGTAGCCTCCACTGTGGGTCAGGTGGCGCAAGGGCAGGAAGGCCCTGGTCACAGTCCTGGGGCTGTTCTTGGACAGCACGTGGGGGCTGAAGTCTCTCCTCCCATAGAAAGCAGCACCTGGCAGATGGACCGCCACAGCAGCCGACACCCATCTGACCCTCTGAATTGCACCCTGAAAGCTCCAAGGGACCCCACAGCTGTGCTTGCATACACTCCAGGTGGCTGAGAGGACAGGAGGGCAGAGGAGATGTGAAGAGACATTAGCATTTTGATTCTGAGTTCTTAGGATTATTGGTTAAAGTGATTACAATTAGAGGAAGAAAGTTCAAAATAATTTTGCAAATGCTATAAAGATCTAAGATGCCAGTCAACAAAATACATTCTTCCATTACACAGATTGAATTCTGCAGGAAAACCTTAATAATGGAAGGAAGTTGAAATCCACCTTCCAGGACTGTGTATCCCCATTCTAAGGGATCGAATAGCACTCTGAACCCAAGCACGGCCCCTTTGTTCACCCTGGAGAATTCGATGCCCATCTTTATAACGCTGGGAGGATTTCTGTACATCTTAGCAGGACCCATGCAGATGCACCACCTGGAGCTGCAGGGGACAGAGAGAAAGAGATCACTTTCCCCCCAGGCTGCACAGGGGCAGAAATGTTGGGGACGTCGCTGAAATCATTCTTTCTTCTGCAGCCATCAGTCATTCCTAAAGGCAAAACTTTCGCAAATAGAGTAAAAAATTGCATGAGGACATTTTTACTTTCATCCTGTGATGCTCCGTCAACTGGACACGGGCTACTAATGTTAGAAGACTCCAGGAAGCCCTCCCGCTGGTCCTGAGGAAAACCCCTCATGGGTAAAACAGCATCACCACGTGTCTCCAAAATTAAAGAGAATCTTTGTCTTTAATAACACATAAGTGCTGTCCTTATAAAGCGCAGTCCAACTCACTGTCAGCACAGTCAGCAGAGCTCAGGAACTGCGGCTCCCAGTCTATGGATCCGCTGGACGACCCATCCGCCGTTCTCAACTCACCAAATGACAGTAAAATCAAAGCCTTGTATCATATTCAGAAGATTCAGCGCCAAGGCTCAGCGTGTGGTGGTGTCTTCTTTAGGACGCAGCAGTGGGATGGGGAAGGTGGAGGGTGATTCTGGCCGGGTGCATCGATAACCAGCAAGATGTCTCTGCAGCATTTTTAAGTCTCGTTGCCAAAGTCGCTGAGCACAGCACTGGGGATAAGTGAGTTGGCCAGAAGCCTTGGTGCCAATGAGCAGCACTGCCCCTGCTCCGAGAAGCCCCGGCTCTGCTCCCACGTGGGTGCGTCCCAGGAAGGAAGGGGCTCCCACCTCTGGGAATCCTCATGGCCACCGCGCTCTGCTCGGCCTTGGGCAGGTGCACTCATTTTCCGCTGCCACTGTGACAAAGCACCTCACACGTCAGGACTCTCAGCACAACGCAAATGTGTCCTCCTCCAGCCTGGGGACCAGAAGCCCAAAGTCAGCTTCACTGGACTGAAATCAGGGCTCTGCGCCTTCTGGGGGAGACGCTGTCATCCTTGGCTTTTCCAGCTTCCAAAGGCGGCCCACGTTCCGTGGCTGGCAGCCCTGTCTCCCACCAGCCTCTGCTTCCATTTCCACATCGTCTGTGACTCTGCCTCTCCTCATTCATTCCCCTCTCACCTGCTAGGACCAGTGAGGCACCTTGTCCACCTGCACAACCCGGGGCTCCCCCAGCTCAAGGTTCTCAGCCACACCTGCAACATCCCTGCTATCCCTGCTGCCCTGGGAGTTGATGTAGTCACAGGTCAAAGATTAGAATGTGGGCATCCTGGGGACATGATCCTTCCCACCCTAACAGCAGGACCCGATGCTGCCCAGCGCCCACCCTAACAGCAGGACCTGATGCCGCCCAGTGCCCACACTAACAGCAGGACCCGATGCTGCTCAGCGCCCACCCTGCAGCAAGACCTGATACCTCCCAGCACCCACCCTAACAGCAAGACCCGATGCCGCCCAGCACCCACCCTGCAGCATGAGAGTCGGGGGCCTTCCTTCTCCAGCACCTGCCGTCTCAGGCCTAACCCCGTGTCCAGGCTGTTCCGTGCACAGCCTTGTCAGGCAGCGTCCAGTCCACGCCTCTCCCAGAAACACTCAACACCGTGATCCCGCTCACAATCCGGGGTCACTGCAGGATGTCAGAGACTCACTCCCCCTGCAGCGCTCAGGCCACGGTACACCTGCCAGTTGATCAGCTTTCTGCAGTCCCTTCCTGGAAACTGCCTCTTACCAGCTTTCCCAGTCCCTTTAATAGAATCACGGAAACCTGCTTGTAAGAACCTTAATGCTCTCTCGAAAGTCGTGGTTTTCAAAGTTATTTCAGTACAAGAACCTCTCCTTTTTCGAGGTCTGTGCCCTCCTTGTGCTGCCCCCTCCTGCCCTCCACCCCTACTCTGAGGTGGTCCTTAGCACTGTTGATGAGACCCAAGCACTACAGAAGACTGGAAAACACCATTCTAAAGGATCGTGTCTTTGCGAGGAATAGATAATGCTAGTTTCTCGTGCTCAAATGCGCTTGGGAGTTAGAAATATACCTGCCTGCTAAACAACAGCAACATCTGATCCCAGGTGCCTGTGAGCCAGTTCCATCTGGAGAAGTCTGCAGGAAGGCTTGGCTGAAATCCTCATTGTTACGTCAGCCTTGAACACCACGTGCTGTCCGCATGCAGTGCTCGACTCCCTGTCTGGGCACTAACCACGTGTGAGGGACATACAGGGCACACGTCTGCCGGGGGCCGAGTCCCACACAGCCAGGCCTGAGGCCTCTGCTCGAGGCCCCCTGAGGTCCCAACTGTGACCTCTGCACACACTGCTCAGCCTCACTGTGCCTCAGTTTCTTCATCTGTAAAATGTGAATTATTGTGAAAACTAGTGAGATATCCCCACAAACTTGTTAGCTAGGGTGTGACACATAAATTCAATGAAGACTAACTTCTGCTCCATACCAGGGGCCGCTCAGCTTAACATTAACACCAAATGCGGAGGCTGAGCCCCTGCCGCTGATGGACCAGAAGTGGTCAACACCACTGAAGGTCTGGGTGACTACGTTCCAAAGACAGTCAAAGTCTACGGTCAGTGTCATCACTCGTGGATGGAGCTGTTTCTCAACCAAGACAATTTTAAGATGTCAACATCATCTGCCCCTTAAAGATACCTTTATGGGAAACTTGCTCTTCGCTTTCAGGAGGAAGTCATGAGGTTATCTTGACCACAGCACACTATGGTTGTCACCATGAAGATGTGAATTAGAAATGATGGATTGTGGCCTGGAATTGATGCTCAAAGAATGCAAAGGAGTGTTGCAAGTGACAAGCTACCCTGCAAAGCAAACCAAATTGACAGCTTTCTTTTCAATGTAACAAAGCCTTGAGCTAAAAATCCTTTGTTTATAAGACCACTCCAGGAAAATAATTTGCTAATAGGAGTAGATTCCTCAGGGACCTCACAGCTGTGATTCAAACCTCCACAAAAATAGCTACAGCTATAAATCAGTTATTAGCAACATAGGAATGGTCAGAAACTATTATTCCTCACAGTTGGTCTCCATTTTTTCCAGCCAGATTTAAGGAATGTTTAAAGAAGGCTGTTGTTTGAGCTGTAATTGTCAACCTCACCATCTTTAAGTAAATAGTCACAGAGAAAGTACAGCGGTCAATGACTTAGTATCTCCAAAGTGAGCAGAAAACTTGTCATCAGAGCTCACCAAGTTTCAATGTTCACACAGTGGTGAAGGAGGATGAGGAGGCCTATTCTAAGCAGGAATCCTAAAGCATTCTTCACTCTCAGTATCTCTCTCTCTCTCTCTCTCTCTCTGTCCCCCAACCCACCACTACCACCACCAGTTATGATTTCTTTTTATTGACTAGGTCATACACACACAAGGTATCAAATGGTACCAACGAATCCAAGTAAATAGTTTTCTCCTCACCACCAGAACCTCACTCACCCAGAGCCCCCTCCAGAAGTAACCATCATTGCCAATTTATCAAAAATATGCATAAGTGTTTTCTCAAACCAAAGTAGTTAGCATACCATACCACCACAGGTATTTTTCTTTTTCATTTTGAAAATATTTTCACATGAATGCATGTAGAATTTTTTCATATTTTTGACAGCTACACAGGGCATTCCTTAGGACAGCTGCACTATGAATTACTTGTCTAGCGCCCTCTTCATGGACACTTGCACTGGTTCAGTCATTTGCTCCTAAAAGCAACAACACGATGAATAACTCTGTGCACCATTTCTCACAGTTTTAAATATGTGTATGTGATAAATTCCTGTACATAGACTGGCTGGGTGAAAGACTATGCAAATCTATGATTTTGTCAGACATTAACAAATTGCTCTCCACAGACAGTGTACCAATTTATACTATTACCAGCAATGAATAAGCCTGCCTGTCTCCACCCTCTTAACAAACCATTATGTTAGCAAATTTTTGGTCTTCGCATATCTAATAGAAGAAAAAAATATCAGTATAATTTTAATGCATTTCTCCATTTATGAGTGAGGTTAAGTAGCTTTTAACATGTTTAAGATTCATTTGTATTTCCCTTTCTATAAAGTGTTCAGAATATTTTTCTATTGAGTTGCTAAAAATTTCTAATTTATTGGTGGATCTTCACATATTAAGAAAGTTAGCCCTATGTCTAGAATATAGATGGCAAATATTCTCCCCAACTTGTTAGTCATCTTTTAATTCTGTTGTATATAATTTTATTATTAAGAATTGTTTGATTTTAATGTAGTTGAATCACTTAATCTTTTATTTTTCTATCTTTAGGCTTGGTTTCGTACTTAGAAAGACCTACTCTAGCCCAAGATTTAGCAGGAAAAATATAAATTTTATCTTGAGTGTTTTTACAGTTTTATATCATTTAAATCCTTGGTCCATTTGATATTTATTTTGGTAGAAGGTAGGAGGTGGGATTGCATTTTTTAAATTTATTTTTAAAAGAGTTCTGTTCAGTATCCCAACATCACTTATTGAGTGGTCCATCTTTTCCTAATTTGAAATTGCATCTTTATCATCTAACAGTATGTATTTGAGACTATTTCTGGACTCTGTCTTCTATGCCATCGATAGTCCCTATCTACCCACATAACCGTATCACACAAGCGCCATGTGACATTATCATCTAGAATCTGGTAGTGCTAGATTGCATTTATTTTCCCATATTTTCTAGTTATTTTTGCTAATTTTTCAATATAACTTCAGAATCTCCTAAAATATTCTGTGGGGGTTGTAACTGAGATTGCACTGAATTTAGATTTGTTTAGGGAAAAGGAATTCGTTTATTATAATTAATCTTCCCAACTAGGTATTCTTTTCCACTTTTTCAATTCTTCTTTTATATCCCATAGTAGGTTTAAATTTTTAAACAGATAGGCCTTTAGTATTTTATCTCCTGGCATTGCTATATTTAACTGTTGAAATTACAAATGGGGTCTTTAGTCATTCTAAGTGGATATTCAAATATATCCCATTAGAATAATTAAATATATATATGAATGGTATTAATTTCTATGTATTTTATATCCAGCCAGCT
The DNA here is from genome assembly GCF_028878055.3 of Symphalangus syndactylus. Taxonomy (NCBI): domain Eukaryota; kingdom Metazoa; phylum Chordata; class Mammalia; order Primates; family Hylobatidae; genus Symphalangus; species Symphalangus syndactylus. The sequence goes on along the minus strand of NC_072423.2, from coordinate 8,238,039 downwards.
CACAAAATTCTCATGTTTGCAATAGCTTTCCAATTATTTCTCTTGGATTAATTAAATGGTTATATTTATGAAAACAGTGATCATTTTAACTCTTTCCAATCCCCAGGGCCCCTTTCCCTCCCTTCTCTAGCTGGATCAGCTGGTGCTTCCAACAGAGCATTGAACGTGATGACAACAGACCCCCAGTTAGTATTTTCCTGCCTCTAGCAGAAATGTTTCCATGTTTCCCTCTCCACATGATATCGGTTTTGAGTTGAAACATCTATGCCCAGTACTAGACACAGCTGATCCTGTAATGCAAGTGAAACAGAATCATCAGAGTTTTTAAACCATGTATAGATATTATTATTATTTTTTTTTTAGATGGAGTCTCGCTCTGTCGTCCAGACTGGAGTGCAGTGGCACGATCTCGGCTCACTGCAACCTCTGCCTCCCAGGTTCAAGCGATTCTCCTGCTTCAGCCCCCATGAGTAGCTGGAACTACAGGCACCCACCACCACGACCAGCTAATTTTTTGTATTTTTAGTAGAGATGGGGTTTCCCCATGTTAGCCAGGCTGGTCTTGAACTCCTGACCTCAGGTGGTCTGCCTGCCTCAGCCTCCCAAAGTGTTGAGATTACAGGCATGAGTCACCATGCCTGGCCTAGATATTGATATTAACAAGTACTGTTTCAAGATCTATGGAGATTTTTGTGAATATCGTGAACAATGTTAACAAATATCTTAATATGACACTCCGAATATTGAATTTTGGATTCCTAAAATAAATCCCACTGTTTAAGTGATATTGCTGTTTGAATATGTTACCAGATTCTGTTTTCTAATATTTTGCTTCAGATATGTATTGCTTTTTTATGAGATTTGGTCTGTAGTTTTCCTTTTTCTGCTATTTCTGCAGTTTTGCTGTCGATGTTTGAGCCATCGAAAGAATTCTAAAGTTATTCTTACCACAGGATGATGCAATGGAAACATCAGTGCCCATGTCTGTCCCTTAAAGGGTTAATGGAATTCACTGTGAAAGCAAGCCTGGTGGACGTGTTCTGTTTCTCTATTTTGCTCTTTGATTGGTCCGTTTGTATGTCCTGTATCTTCTGGAGTCAGAGCTGGCAATTCATATTTTCCAGAAAACTCAACTATTTCACTCAGGCTATCAAATGTACTTGCAGAGAGTTGAGTAGGAATCGCTTCTGAGCCTTCGAATGTCTTCTCTTTGGTTTATTCACACATCCTTCTCCTTTTAGGCAGGAGTTGGTGGGGGCAGGGGTAAGATATTATAGTGGGCCATTATTCCCCTTTTTAAATTTTCCTCCAAAACAGTTACTGTTGCATGTACTTGTTTTACTTATTTTCTGTTAAAATTCCTTGATTTCTCTTGTTATCTTTAATTCTTTCCTTTTGCTTTCCTAAGGTGAATTTTTTTAACTTTTTGTTAAGTTTTTAAACTATTTTTGTTGACTATTAGTGTATTTTGTTCATTCTTATTTATTAGTATAATATAATTATTTAAAGTTATAAATTTTCCTCTGAGGACTGTTGCAGCTATATCTCATTAGTCGTAACACACAATTTCTTAAATTATTATTTTATTTCTGAGAGATTCTGAGATTTTAGTTTTTTTTCCCTTTTTTACTCAAGTGGCTTTATTGTAAAATTATCAGGTACTGAGGGCTCTGTGTGTTTTATGATTTTGTGATGAATAATTGTTTTATGATTCTGTGGTCAATTTCTAGCCTCACTGCATCATGATCAGAGAATGTATTCTGAGCTATATTTTTTAATAAGTTTTTTTGTCTGCAGTCAATTTTTGCTTGTGACAGTTTAGTTCTCACCTATATAAAGAAGTCGCATTTCCTGTTTGTAGGTCAAAGCGTTACATGGATCTGAGGGATATTTATCTTGATGTGCCCTATTTAAATTATCCACGTCTGTACTTCATTCCATGATCTTGATTTGTCCTGAGATTGAGAAACTAGAAATCATGTCTCCTGTTACTCATGAGTTTCTATGAATTTCTCCTTGTATTTCCCGTGGTTTTCATTTTCTGAATGTTAGTGGCTATTGTATGATGCATAGATACTCATAAATTATGAGATCTTTTCATTATAATTTTTATTATTATAAAATAACTTTCTCTGTCTCCTTTCATACATTTTGTCTGAAGTCAGCCTTGTCTGAAAATGAAATGAAAATACTACTCTTGTGTTCTCTTTGTATCTGTTTGCTTGAAGACCTTTGCCTGTCTTCTTCTTTTATTATTATTTGTAATGAAAAAAAAAATTTTGAGACAGAGTCTCACAATGTTACCCAGGCTGGTCTCAAACTCCTGGGCTCAAGTAATCCTCCTGCCTTCGTCTCCCAAGTTGCTGGGGTTGTAGTGTGCACCGCTGTACCTGGATACTGTCTTTTAATTTCAATTTTTCTGAGTCACCCTGTTTCAGGTGTATATTCCACATAACTGGGTTTTGCTTTGTGATTTTCCTTAAAAAAAAAAACAGCTTTTTTTCTTTTAATAGTTATTTAGCCCATTTACAAATATAGTTGCAAAAGGTGGGCATAGTCTTATTTCCATCATCATTTGTGACATGCTGTTTTCATTGTATTTTTTCTTTTACTATATATTCTCTTTATGTTTTCTGTGTTTACGTATCATCACCCAGTTCTAGTTGAGGACACTGTTTTTCTCATTTAGCTTGTTGCCTTGAAATAGAGCCTCCACGTACATGTGTGCATGTTGGACACTGTGCAACTTGAGGGAAGCTGAGCCCATGCCACTGACCCCAGCATATTGAAATCTGCTTCTGTTGCTTGTTTGCTTTCATAGTCCAGGCTACACCACTTGTGGAATCCAAGTATTAACTTTCCTCTTCTCTTTCCCCTTCCACTCTCAAGTATTGCTAGATAATTTCTGCAATTTCAGAGTCTGTAACATTTACAGACACCAGCATTACCACTTCCCTCTTCATCCTCCAGTCAAGTGAACCCACTGCCTATCTTTTGCCATCATTTCTTTGTTGGTTTCTTTAGGCTAGAATTCATCACAGCTGTCTTTAAAATGGTTCATGAGAACTATATTAACCGAGGTCCTGCAAGTTCAAAATATTGGTCTATTGCCTTTATATTTAATAGTTTGCCTCGGCATAAAATTATTAGCCCACACTTGTTTTCCTTGAGGACCTTGTAGTCACCGCTCAATGGGTTTCTAGTGTAGACATTTGCTTTGGAGAGGCCTGAAACTTGTCAGACATTTTTTTCTGAGAGGTATTTTGAGAGATCTTGGTTGGATTGTTATTATTATCTTTTGGCCTGGAGACCCAACCATTATTTCTTTGTCTTTGAAGTCCAATAACATTATTAAAGTGCCTTTCTGTGTTTTGATTGTTGCTGTGGTTTGAACATGTTCCCCAGAAGTTCATGTGTTGGGAGCTTGGTTGCTTTCATGGTAGTAGTACTGAGAGAGGCCTTTTGGAAGCACATGGGTCATAATGGCTCTGCCCTCCTGAATGGATTAATGCTATTATCACGGAACTGGGCTCCTGATAACGGATCAGTTCAGCCGCCATTTTCTCTGTCTCATGCATTCTCACCATGTGATGCCTTCAGCCATGGGAAAACCCTCACCAGAGGCTGCGCTGTGCTCTTGAACTTCTCAGCCTCTAGGATCATGAGCCTAATAAACTTTTATTATTTATAAATTAACCAGTCCACAGCATTCTGTCACAGCAGCAGAAAATGGACTAAGACAATGATTAGGCCATTTTATACTGGTATAATCTGAAGTCTTGAGGGTTCTTTTTATTCTTGGAAAGAGTTTTGGAATTCTATTTTAAAGTATATTTTATTATCTTTTTCTTCAAAAATGCATCTGTGCATATTTTATACCTATTTCCCATCTTCCATATCAACAATTTCTGACTATTCCTTTTTAATTCCATACCCACTTTCATTTCATGTTGGTCACTCTTCTTAGTCCTGTGTTCCATGTCCCCACGCACTTCAGGAGGGCTCAGTCTTGTTTATGCTCCTTCTGGTGTGGCCTCGACTCTTGTGGACTTCACTTCCCCCATCTCTTTGATGAGCTCTAACTGTTATATCATTTTCTTTCCCTTATCATAGAGGCTGTTAGACCTACCATCTCTTCTTCAGCCTCTTGTTTTGTGAAAATGATTGCTTCAGAATGTTGAGTGTCTGTGTGTTTTGAGCCATGAAAATATGTAAGGTCACAATTTTCATCAGCTCTATGACAGCATTTTTTGATGAACATTCTTTCATCATTTGCCATTTTAAAAATTCTTTCTTTTTCTTACATTCTGCTTTTTAGAGTATAAGACTACCTCCTTTTTTCTAAACCAAATATTTGCAGAAAATGTATGTCCATGAAAGACCAGGGCTGTGTTGCAGACTAACAGAAATTCTTATGGATAGGGGTGTGTGTGTGTGTGTGTGTGTGTGCGTGCGCGCACATGCATGTAAGACAGAGAGTGTGTGTATTCTTTTAGTTCTTACTTCTCAGAGTTCAGCCACTGCAGGGCTGCTGGTAATCTGTAGCAACTTCCATGCTCTGGTGCATCAGCAGACATTTTCTGCCATCATGGCTTATCCATGAGAACTCCCCTCCCGCCTCCCATGCCTTTTCAAGCCCAGCACCAGCTCCTACAATTGCTTCTCCTTGCTTCTCACCTTCTTGCAAGGTAACTGAACTCTGCTGGGCTTGTCTGGGGTCTTTGACTGTGTATGTCTCCTAGTTTTATCTTCATAGCATTGGCAGTCCTTCCTCATATATTATTACACAGGGTTATAGGTGTCTCTTGATCTCACAGAAGATGACATTTGTATTTCTGCCTCTCCATATCCTAGGCATTTTGTGTATTTTCTGAGAGGAATAAGCTGTCCTTACACCATCCTCATAGAATCCAGGAGTCTTAGACATGTCTCTTCATGTCTAAGAATTATAGCCAATCCCCTCGAATTCCTCATGGGACCTGGACGAAGCCTCACCTGGAACCGTGTAGATCAGGCATGAGCCAGGTGAGAGAGCTTTTTCCAGATGCTCTTCTTCCTGCTCTTATTTCTCAATCATTTATTCCTGCTGAAGATAATTTAGCGGAAAAAGAAAGCGTGAAAACTTGGAGTGGGAGAGAAAATGAGGTCAGGAGAAAAAGCTTCAGCAAAACACCTTGAAAAAGATACAGAAATTATGGTTTTGTCAGCAAGAAAACAGGTGAGATGTGAAGGAGGGAACTGATGTGGCCCCTGGGCAAAACTCAGGCTGAGCAACCCGACGGGGGCAGAAGAGTCCAGGAAGCAGCTCGCGACACGTGAGGTTTGCTCATTGTCCACCCTGACCTAAGGATGTTGACAAGGTTTACTCATGTTTTAATTAAGTACCTGAACTCCCCTCCATTTCCCACCACAGCGAGGTCAGGAGGAGACAACATGTACCGTACAAGTCAACCTTTAGACGACTGACCTCAAAAGGAGTGGACTCCTATGACCCTGGGGCCACGTGGCCTTTGTCATGCACTCTCCCTACCTCTGACGGCCCTGCCATCACGGTGCAGTCTTCAGAGCGTCCTCCCTCCAAACATCTGACGTCATCTCTGCAGCCATCCCCGGCTTTGTGCAGCAAGGAAGCCTAAGTCAGACCACTCGCGCCTGCTGAATTCTAGCTCCTGGTTGTTTATACCCAGTAGGAGGTCCACAAACCACAGACTCTGAAGATGGCGTCTTGGTCGTCCTGAGCTTCGTCTAGGGCAGGATTGAGGGAGGAACGCTGGCCTCGTTGAGCGCCTACTTGCTCCGTGGGGTTTTGGGGATATGGCTGTTGCTTTCACTGCTCCTTGACACCGTAGTGCACAAGCAGAAGACACCTAATTGGTTTATTTAAAGCCGTGGTCAGAATAGTCTGCCGTCCATTCTGCTTCCACACATGAGACACAGACTATGCTAACTATTTTAGACAAGAGATTAAGATCTGGGTTCTGAAGGGCTGAGATTTCATCAGGCCACATACAGTCTGGCTTGAAATCAAATGGAAAAATCAATTTAAACTGAACAGAAAAGCATGTCCATAATGCTGGGGAAAAAACACAGATACAAATTACTCTTTCTCTTTGTAAGCCATCTTGGACTGGCGAGCCTTGTTCCCCCACGGAGTTCTCGCCACCATCTTGGCAACTTGGTTGTGAAGTTTGGCAGTCATAGATTTTCTTTTTTTTTTTTTTTTTGCTGTTATTAATCTTTCATGTGTGGCATTAGCGCACAATATGTCTGACACCCTAACTGTGTTCTACAATTAGCCTCTGAGTGCCCATGCTAATAACACTGACATTAGCCATGTTCCTCTGAGTATTACACTGCAGTCACCTCCTGACTCGATATAGAGTTTATAATAAAAGACCTGGACCCAATAAATGCAGGGCTATGGTAGCCTAAGGTAAGAGTGCAAAGATGTATTTCTTATTCCCAACATCCAACTGCCTTTGGGACTCAGTAAACAAAATTTTTCTATTTTGACTACTACCGAATGGAATATTATATTTTTCTTCTCTGTGAGAAATTTGCAAAACCTAGTTGAGTCTTTGATAGACAGGATATAAGCCTCATAAATATCACCTGAAATTGATTATACTATGAATCCACTGGGAGGAACAAGAGAATAATTGTTAATGCATTATTAGCTACGGGCAAAATACTATCTTTTACATTTTACTGCACAGATGACATGTCCTAGTGCACATAGTTACATTGTATTGGTTTCTGACAGCTTGGAAGCTATTATCAAAGGCTTTCAGCTGGTGTTACCCCAGACTGCAAAGCAAAATGAGTAAGAGAAGTAAAGGTTATGTGGTGATGTTCCGTTGACCAGCAAACACGAGCACCGTGCCATATCTCTCTACCAACCGTCCACTGGTCAGCAGACACAGGCACCGTGCCACATCTCTCTACCAATCATCCACTGTTCAGCAAACATGGGCAGCACGCCATATCTCTCTACCAACCGTCCACTGGTCAGCAAACGCGGGCACTGTGCCACATCTCTCTACCAATCATCCACTGGTCAGCAGACACAGGCACCATGCCACATCTCTCTACCAACCGTCCACTGTTCAGCAAACGCGGGCACCGTGCCACATCTCTCTACCAATCATCCACTGGTCAGCAAACATGGGCAGCATGCCATATCTCTCTACCAACTGTCCACTGGTCAGCAAACGCGGGCACCGTGCCACATCTCTCTACCAATCATCCACTGGTCAGCAAACATGGGCAGCACGCCATATCTCTCTACCAACCGTCCACTGTTCAGCAAACACGGGCACCGTGCCACATCTCTCTACCAATCATCCACTGGTCAGCAAACATGGGCAGCACGCCATATCTCCCTACCAACCATCCACTGGTCAGCAAACGTGGGCAGCACGCCATATCTCTCTACCAACCATCCACTGGTCAGCAAACATGGGCAGCACACCACATCTCTCTACCAACCGTCCACTGTTCAGCAAATGCAGGCACCGTGCCACATCTCTCTACCAACCGTCCACTGGTCAGCAAACACAGGCACCGTGCCACATCTCTCTACCAATCATCCACTGGTCAGCAAACATGGGCAGCACGCCATATCTCTCTACCAACCGTCCACTGGTCAGCAAACGTGGGTGGCACACCATATCTCTCTACCAACTGTCCAGTGGTCAGCAAACGTGGGCAGCACACCATATCTCTCTACCAACTGTCCACTGGTCAGCAAACGTGGGCAGCACACCATATCTCTCTACCAACTGTCCACTGGTCAGCAAACGTGGGCAGCACACCATATCTCTCTACCAACTGTCCAGTGGTCAGCAAACGTGGGCAGCATGCCATATCTCTCTACCAACTGTCCACTGGTCGGCAAACGTGGGCAACATGCCATATCTCTCTACCAACCATCCACTGGTCAGCAAATGTGGGCAGCATGCCATATCTCTCTACCAACCGTCCACTGGTCAGCAAACACAGGCACCATGCCACATCTCTCTACCAACCGTCCACTGGTCAGCAGACACAGGCACCGTGCCACATCTCTCTACCAACCGTCCACTGGTCAGCAAACTCGGCACCATGCCATATCTCTCTACCAGCCGTCCACTGGTTACCACTTCAAAGCATAGTTCGTCTTTAAATATTTCTTTTCTCAGAAAATCATGGTTTAAAATGTGATTACTGACACATCCTAATCTTTCTCATGTATTTCTTCACAGGGAATTTAATTTTCTAAGTGCAATTCCCTATACAATTTTCTAAGTACAACAGAAAATAAGCACGGGATTCACGACTTTGCCTGGCGACTCTCATAAACAGGACGTGCATGCCGTTCTCCACCAAGACACACAGACCAGAGGGTGTGAAGATGAACACACAGACCAGGTGTGAAGATGAACACACAGACCAGAGGGTGTGAAGATGAACTCCCAATAGGAGCAGAGCCATGCGCCACTGCGTCCTCGGGGGCCCTGCCCTGCCTGGGTCCCAGCCCCTACCCCCACCCTCCTCTATCAGGACAGAGCCATGCGCCACTGCGTCCTCGGGGGCCCTGCCCTGCCTGGGTCCCAGCCCCTACCCCCTGCCCTCCTCCATCCGCAGCACTCAACCCTGGCCCGCCCGCCCTCAGCAGAAGGGACCCCAGGAGCTCTCGATCCATGTGCTGGTCTCTGGGAGGCCGGTTCTGTGTATGGAGCTGAGTGGCCATTGTGTTTGCTGTGTCCTGTCCTAGGCGAGCCACCTCCAGCACCCAGACCAGGCCTCACAGCTCAGACCAAAGCTTTGCCGTTGAAAAGGATCCCCAAGCCCAGTCATGTGAGAGGCCCTGCCACAGCTGACCATTTCCCCTCTGGCACCTCTCTGGCTCCACGATGGAGAGCTTGCCCTTCACCCTGTGCCCAGGAGGCCCCCTGCTGAGCTGACCACGCTTTTCTGCCAGGGTGGACTTCACGACCTCTCCCATTGCAAGACCCTCACCCGCAGCCCTGTAAGCGGCTGCTTTCCGGACCTGATCTGGTAGGAATCCGCAGTTCAAATCTGCAGCGGGCCAGCTTTCACCTATGAAGACCCTCCAGACACACTGCAAAGGTTAGTCTGACTTTTCAAACAAGGAAATGGGTGTGAAGAGGACTGTGACCAACCACTGCCCCTCCACGCTAGTCAGTGAAGGCAAACCATCTTCTGAGACGTGGCTCTCCAAACACGCACCAGCCCTGTCCTGCCCCAGGTCACATGGGGCGAGAAGCCGGGCCAGTGGGCCAGTCCCAGGCCCTTGGCTGTGCCCGACACCAAAGCCAGCGTGCTGCAGCCTCTGCTTCATGATTGCCCTAGGTCGCTAGTGGTCAGCACCTGGTGATCAGTATTTGGTGTCCAGTGCTCATTACCTGATGCCCAGAGGTCAGCACCTACCTTGTGCTAAGAGGTGAGCACCTGGTATCCAGCAGTCATTACCTAGTACCCAGTGGCCATTACCTGGTACCCAGCGGCCATTACCTGGTGTCCAGAGGTCATTACCTGGTGTCCAGCAGTCATTACCTGGTGTCCAGTGGTCATTACCTGGTACCCAGCGGTCATTACCTGGTGTCCAGCGGTCATTATGTGGTGGCCAGTGGTCATTACCTGGTGTCCAGCGGTCATCACCTGGTGTCCAGAAGTCATTACCTGATGCCCTGCAGTCATCACTTAGTGTCCAGAGGTCATTACCTAGTGCCCAGCTGTCATCACCTTGCACCCACGGTCAGCTCCTGGCTGTCATCTCCTGGTGCCCAGTGGTCATCAGTGGCCCTCAGGCTTCACAGCCGTGGAGACTTTTTGCCTGGGAGTGTTCTTCAGCATAGAGTTTTGTTAGCATATACTAAAAAATTCAAAAACAAAAAGCCCAGCTTGCTGTGAGCACCTTTTGTGAGCATTCCATTTGAGCAGAGTCCAAATATATTTGAAAACCGCAAATTCCATGCATTTTACAAATGACTTTTGTTGTTGTTGATGTTGAGCTTTTTTAATTTTCAGTAATGCCCAAGCATGTGGTTCCCTCTAGATGGTTTTTCTAAATCTTGATCCCTTCTGCTGCCAGAAATTAAAACAAAAAGGCTGTGTGGCTCCCTTGTTCTGACTCCCAAGGGCCCAGAAGGAAGCCATTGTTAACTACAAATGACATTGAATACCTCACTTGGTACGGGTTTTCCACTCAATTCTAATTATTAATAATTACCCTAAAGTTTTGGAGCTGGGTGTAAAAAGCAATATTCTTGTTCCTACACCAAAGGATCCTGTCCCTTCCCATTCACCCCTGGCGAGGCTTCCAGAGAAAAAGGAAGGGGCGGGAATGCTTATGCCAGGGTACATTGTTTTAGGAAATAAATATATTCATGGAATATTGTGCCAACTATAACTTATTTTTAATAAATCACGAGAATTAACCGGACCCCAAATAATAAACCCTTTGATATATCAATCACTCTTTGTAAATAATCATCTGTTTTCTGATGTGGAGATTTTTTATCATATTTTTATACATTTGACTTTAGTAAAGTAGGACGATTTCATAATTAAACAGGAATACAATTTTTTTCAGGTCATCTTCGAAACATAATCTCATGCAGAGATTTGAAATAAAGCCTGATGCTTTGACAAACCTCCTATGTGGGGACCCTGCAAGCACGCCCGTTCTGGCATTAGGCAGAGAGGCCAAGGAACCCGCCCTCCTGGGACTGGGGTCAGACCTGGCCACATAGTGGGGTGCTGGAGCACCCGTGACAGATAGCCAGCCCCTGACGTGCCTGATCCATCCAGAAACGTCACCCAAGACTGGCAGACCAGCATGTTCTAGCCTCGCTGTTGCTAAATTGAGGTGCAAAAGCTGCCATGATCCCTATAACCCTTCCCAGCTTCCAGCAGCTGAATCCTGCAGAAACATGGGCTCATCTAATTTCAGATTTTAATTCTATAAACTTGAAAAACAATATAGAAATTAAGCTTGGTACAGAATGTGCAAATTTTTCAAAATTGCTTTTCCAGAAGAGAAAAAGATAGGTTTGTGTTGTTCAAGTGTTGATGAAGTTTTACAGATAATTTTCTTTTTGTTTCACAATGATTTCTTTATTTTCCTTCTCCTTTTCTTTTTCTTTTCTTCCTTCCTCCCTTCTTTCCTTCCTTCCTTCTTTCCTTCCTCCCTTTTCTTTCTTTCTCTTTATTTCTTTCTTTCCCCTTCTTTCTTTCTTTCCCCTTTCTTCTTTTCTCTCTCTTTCTTTCTTTCCCTCTCTCTTTTTGAGTCAATCGATTTGAAACAGTAAGTACCCAGGTAGTCAACTCACAGCTCAATCAGTCACGGCACCACGAAAGAAATGGTGAAGCCAAGGGCAGCCACTGTTATCAAAATGATGGTGAAACCCCCATAGAGCATCTGCTTTTTGGATTTTAATGGGTACACTGGCAGAGTGGGCATCTCAAGGGGCTTGGTCCCCTGGTGGAAATCCTGCCCTGCAGGCCGTGCTGCCTCTTGAGGCTGTTTCAGGGACATAGGATGACAATCCATCACCTCCTCTGATCGGCAGAATCAGAATTTATGAAATCAGTGGTGGAGTGAAACTGGCAGAATTATTCTGCTATCAACCTTGCCAAAATGGAGAGGGAGGGAACTGAGACTTCCTTCATTTTCCCTCCCACTGCTATAGCACTGTATTTAATTGACTTACAATTTTTTCCTAATATAATTCTTTATGAAACCTGCCTTAAGCAAAGGACCCATGATTGTTCACCGAGGGTCGTGCCTCATTTGTTCCTGTAGATTGTGCCTAATTAACGTTAACTTGTCTGTACATAAAAAGTACAATCGGCTGTCCTTTCCAATTTAATTCCGACAGTTTAATCGAATCTGTATTCTTTCAAAAATAATTAGATCATTTACACTTCATTAACATGTAATGTAATGTTGGGACATTCATCATAATGATTTCTTATTTTTCTTGTGCAATATTATCTCCTCTAATGAAACTGTTAACACCATGCATGCCTTAATTAGCTGTATCATATCATTGACAATTTCTGAATAAAGTCATTTTTACAGATGAAATTGAATTATCTTGGTAGGTATATTTTCAGCAGAATCTACTCTTTTCTTATTGAAAAATACCTTCGCATGGTCCAACCTCACAGTGCTGTGGGCCCATCATAGCAGCCTAATACTGGCCCGGTGGGCAGGAAGGGCCAGTGTCTCTCCCATGCTGGAACACAGCAGAGCCAGCTCTGCATGCAATGTGAAGCATGGCCTCCTGGGCTGCCATGTACACTGTGACCAGGAGGAAAAGGGCATAGGTATGTGATGTGGCCAACAGGTAACAAGCAGCACTGCTCTAACTTAGAGAGACGGAGAAGTAAATCCACAGAAGGCTAGAAATGTGGTGCCCTCGGAACAAAAAAGGGAAGCTGCAGACCCACCTGGCTCAGGTATGCAGGAAAAAGGCCACTTTACCAGGCTGTGGGCCACCCTTAACCACAGGTTATAGTTATGCCTTCCACAACAGTATATTCAGACAAAGACCACTCACCGTAGGAAGGGCGGCATCTGATCCTGAGCTGAACTCTTGCCTGGGACCCAAGAGGACAGGCAAGTGGATGGAGGTGGACCCACGGGAATCCACTGCATCTGCTGAGCTGCTTAAGAGTAAGTTCAGAAAGTGAGGAAATGAAGAACAGGCTGAAAGGGCTCTTCCTGTGCAGGAACTGCTGCTGAGATGCCCATACCCAAGTCTTCATCTCCAAAGGCTGAGGATACCTCTTCTCACATTCACCCCCTTCTCTCTCATCTCTAACCACTGTGCCTCATTTTGCACCTGCACCACTTACCTCTCCCCCAGCTTTATTAAGGTATAGTTGACAAATAAAAAGCATATCTATTTATTGCATGCCACGTGATGTTTTGATATACGTATACATTGTGAAAGGATTAAATCAAGCTAATTAACATATCCATCACCTCACATACTTATTATTTTTTATGGTGACAACATGTAAAATCTACTCTCTTAGCAAAGCTCAAGTATAGAGTACATTGTTATCTCCCCAACATCTTCCCCCAAAATCTCAGTAAATCCCAGGAACTGCCATTCTGTTCTCTGTTTCTACAAGTTCACCTCTTTCAGACATGAACATATAAGTGAGATTACACAGTATTTGTCTTTTGAGTCTGGCTTATTTCACTTAGTATCCTGTTCTCCAGGTTGATCTGTGTTATCACAAATGACAGGATTTCCTTCTTTTTTGAGGCTGAAGAGAATAAAGACTCCACCAGAAAACAACCATTGGAACTAATAAATTAATTCAGTAAAGTTGTAAGAGACACAATTAACAGAAAAAAATCAGTAGCATTCTATACACTAATGATGAACCATACCAAAAATTTAAGAAAACAATCTCATTTATAAGCATAAAGAAACAGGAATAAATTTAACCAAAGAGGTAAAAGATCTGTATAGTGAAAACAAGATATTGATGAAAAAAATTAAAGACATCCTGTGTTAATGTATTGGAAGAATTAATATTGTTAAAATTACCATATTAGCCAAAGCAATATGCAGATTCAATGCAATCCCTACCAAAATGCCTAATGACATTTTTACAGAAATAGAAAAAAATCTAAAATTTATATGGGACCCCCCAAAAACACCCAAATAGCCAAAGCAATCTTGAGCAAGAAAAACAAAGTTGGAGGCATCCTACTTCCTAATTTCAAAACATACCACAACATCATAGTGATCAAAACAGCATGCAGTTGGTATAAAAACAGACACATAGACCAATGGAACAGAACGGAAAGCCCAAAACTAAATCTACACATTTAAGGTCAGTTGATCTTCAACAAAGTTGCCAAGAACACACAATAAGGAGAGTCTCTTCAATAAATGGTGTCAGGATAACTGGATATCCACATACATATGGAACACTATATAAAAAATTGACTCAAAATGGATTAAAAATTTAAACATAAGATGTGAAACTATAAAACTACCAAAAGAAAACAGGGGGAAAGCTCTATGACATTGGTCTGGGCAATAATTCTTTGAATATGACCCCAAAAGCACAAGCAACAGAAGCAAAAACAGACAAACTGGGACCGGATCAAACTGAAAAGCTTCTGCACAGCACAGGAACAATCAATGGAGTGAAGAGGCAGCCCACAGAATGAGAGAAATATTTGCAAACCAGGCATCTGATAAGGGATTAATATCCAAAATATAGAAGGAACTCAAATAACTCAACAGCAAGAAAACAAATAACCTGATTTAAAAATGGGCAAAGAACCTGAACAGACATTTCTCAATAGAAGACATGCAAATGGCCGACAAGAATATGAAACAAAGTTCAACATCACTAATCATGAGGGAAATGCAAACCAAAACACAATGAGATATCACTTTACACCTGCTAGAATGGCTACTATCAAAAAGCAAAAGAAAGTGAAGGTTAGGATGCAGAGGAAAGGGGACCCATGCACACTGTTATTAGAAAAGTATGCTAATGCAGCCTTTATGGAAAACAGTATGGAGCTTCCTCAAAAAACAAAAACTAGAACTACTCTATGATCCAATAATTCTACCACTGGGTATGTATCCAAAAGAAATGAAATCAGTATGTCAAAGAGATATCTGCATGCCCATGTTTATGGCAACACTATTCACGATAGCCCAGATGTGGAATCAACTTAGGTGTCCATCAATGAATGAATGGATAAAGAAAATGTGGATAATATATATACACAATGGAATACTATACAGCCTTTAAAAAAGAAGATCCTGGCCGAGTGCAGTGGCTCACACCTGTAATCCCAGCACTTTGGGAGGCTGAGGTGGGCAGATCATGAGGTCAGGAGATCAAGACCATCCTGGCTAACATGATGAAACCCCGTCTCTACTAAAAAAATACAAAAAATTAGCAGGGCATGGTGGTGCGCACCTGTAGTCCCAGCTACTCGGGAGGCTGAGGCAGGAGAATGGCATGAACCCAGGAGGCAGAGCTTGCTGTGAGCCCAGATCGAGCCACTGCACTCCAGCCTGGGTGAGAGAGTGAGACTCTGTCTCAAAAAAAAAAAAAAAAAAAAAAAAGGTCCTGTCATTTGCACTTGCCTTCCAGTTAGACGACTGCACTACACTCCTGTCCTGGCCCTGTTTCCCTCAGGATCTGTCCAAGATGCAAGTTGATTAAATCACCCATCTGCCAGCAGCCCTTTGGCAGCTCCTGCACCTTTCAGGATAAATTTCACCTCCTATATTAGCCCACACGGACCCCAGCTCAGCCCCTGCCATCTCCTAGCTCACCTGCATAAACACTTGGCTTCAGCCATGCCACATTGTTCCTCGCCTCTATCCCTTCACAACACTATTCCCTCTACTGGAAATTCCTTTCTCAAATTACTTATTTATTGAACTCCTTCAAAACGTGGCTCAGATGGTGCCTCCTCTGGAAAGCTTCTCCAGATTTTGAGTCTCATTCAGATACCACTGGACTATGTGTCTCTAGAGCGAGCTGTAGATGCACACGTGTTCACATTGCCATTTAGTTCCTGCAACTCTAGATATGAAACTAGTATTCTGGATATAAAAATGCACTCTGGATTCAAAAGGATTCTTCTCATGAACTAATAAGAAGGTAGCATAAATAGCCAGGAGACATGGATATGAGTCCCAGTGCTGAGAGCTGTACCTGCTGTAGTGCTCACTTAACCTTCATGAGCCTCAGCTTTTTCATAGGTAAAATGGAGGTTATAATATCTACCACACAGGTTTGTGAGGTTCAAATGAGAAAACCCATTGAAGAGTGCTTCGTAGAGTATAGTAAGGCATCTATAAATAGGAGTTGATATTTCAGCTCCATTAACAACATTACCCAGCAAATCTTTATTGGGCACCAGTGGTGTGTGAGCCATGCATGAGCCAGTGCGCCTTGAACACTTCCCCATTCCTGAGTGCAAGAGTGTGAAACCGAATATCCAAGACCTACCTCCATCCCACTTTATCTAGCCTGCAGGGTTTCCAGTCTCCCACACATTGTAAAACTTCCAGAGCCAGAAGCAGGATCCTAGACACACAAATTCTTGCAGCTCATTCTTCTAGAAAAGGCAACTCAAGTTCAGCTGCCCAGGAGAGTTCAGGATAGGGTGTAGAGGTGCATTAGTCTGTTCTCACACTGCTGTAAAGGACTGCCCAAGACAGGGTAATTTACATAGGAAAAAGGTCTAATTGACTTGAAGTTCCACACGGCTGGGGAAGCCTCAAGAAACTTACAATCATGGCGGAAGGGAAACCAAACACGTCCTTCTTCACATGGTGGCAGGAAGGAGAAGTGCTGAGCAAAAGGGGGAAAAGCCCCTTATAAAACCATCAGGTATTAAGAGAACTCACTCACTATCACCCGAACAGGAAGGGAGAAGCCACCCCCATGATTCAATTACCTCTCACTGAGTCCCTCCCACAACACGTAGGGATTAAGGGAACTACAATTCATGATGAGATTTGGGTGGGGACACAGCCACACCATATCAAGAGGTGACATCTGCCCTCCATATCCAGGAGGCCCAGGGCATCTCCGGGTGACAATGGGAAGGATGGCTTCCAGTGAGGTCGGGTCGTGCCCAGAGTATGGGAACCACACATGCACCGGGTGGTATGCCTTTCCAGCTGAGAACTTGGAAGCCAGTTTCCCTGCTGTGCTCCTTCCATGGGAAGCCGAGTCTGCCTACATGAGTCACACAGAAACTGGAACAAAGCAGCAAGGTGGGAACTGGTAAAAATATTGCTTGGGTAGAATCCAATCTTTGACCCAAAGATTATTATATACACGGTATTTTCATTGTTCTGAAAAATGGCATAAAAGGAGGAAAAAATGTGTTCCTCTAAACCCGGCCTAGGGGTTGAAGCTGCTCACACCGAAGTCCTAAAACAGGAATCCTCTGTCTTGATCAAGCTAGTTAACTTGTAGATTACCTACAAGTACAAAACCCAGGAAGCCAAAGCTAAAATGGAATACAATGGGAAACCCCTGAGAAAATCATGATAATACTACCTACATGTTCTGTGTCTGGAGAAACATGCTGTCCCTGCGGCATGGGTGCATCAATGGTTCGTATCCCGTCGGGCTGTTTGGATTTGCTGTTGGAGTTCTTGGCTCGAGTGTGGCCACAGTTAAACACTCCAGTGTATGTGAAAGGCACAGACCCCTGCTGCACACAGCTCTGTGTTTGCTGTGGTGGTGGCTGCTTTTACCACCAAGCATGTCTCAACCTCGTTCTACTTACTTTCTCCATCTTTTCCCCCACCATTAACTGAACAAAAAACATACGTCGATTTTTAGTTCTGCAAAGAAAATGGAGGACAATGTGGAATATGACCATTTCAATGTTATTCAAACACCTTTTCTTTACTTCCTCTTCCCTGGACATGTGTGAAGAGAAGGCTGGTGCAACAGGACGGGAAGGCAGAGGTGGCCAAAGATTGCTGTCGTGCGTGGAGGCTTTTGAAAGCAGCGAGTGTAATTGTCCTGCACACATTTTGGGGAAGCAAGGCTACTAATTAACTGCTAGTGCATCAATTAGTTATAACAGCTGTAATAGCGCACAGACAATGGCGTGAAGCTATGTGCTGCTGTGCCTCTCCTCACTTTGGGTGGGCATTTTTTTTAGCTTTTGCTTTGAAGATTTAAGTTAATAATTTATCCCTAATGAATTTAATGTTTCTGTTTCTCTGGTACACAGGGCACTTAATGGGTGAGAGAAACAATTGTGCCATTAACACAATTTTGTTTTAAAGAAAATTTTCAAAATTGAGAGCAATATTTTCATATCAATGTCTCCAAAGGTACATTAATGAATTTAGCTACTTCAGCAAAGACATTGAAAAGAGGCCAAGGTAAGATGAAGTTATAAGGCGGAGGTTTGTCTTTGTTTGGTCGTGTGACATCTCATGAAAATATAGTTCCATCTTCTATAGGATATAGAAGCTTGTGCAACATACACAGCTATGAGTAAAAGGAATTCACAACCATTGGGGTTAGGAAATAACACCCTAAAGCGAAGGCCTCAGAAGCAAAATGTCTCTAAGCGTCTCCCGCCCGTGTCTCTCAGCCTCATCTCTCCCAAAGCCTCATCATCTCTCCTGTAGAACCTAAAAAGGTCACTCTGCTTTCCCCGCATTTCTGTATAAGGCCTGGCCATAAGGAAATCTCTGCCCTACATCGTCTGATGGGGTCCTAAACCCTCCCCCGCAATTCCACAAGGTCTTGCCTCATTCTAGGAAGAAGAAGCAGTGCCCAGAGGCCAAGACGAATCTGAAGAGATGGCCCTGGAGGCTCCCCACACTCTAGCACCACAGAGAACAGACGGCCTTGGGGGCTCCCCTCGGTCCAGCACCACGGAGCACACCCATCTGCCAATCCCACTGCAGGAACACGGCCGTCCCTGCTTCACTGAACCTACGCAGAAAATCAGAAAATTTCCGCCCTTGTATCTTTGGGTCTTCCCTCTGAAGGCTTCTGTGTCACAGAAAACTATGATCAGATCAATGTGTTATGCGTTTCTCTTTGTTAACCTGTCTTTGTTATTGGGCTGTTGGCCGTGACCCTTAGGATGAGGAGGAAAGAAATCACCCCCTTTCCGCCCCACGCAGTGAAGCAAAATTGTTTAGAAGCCCAACTTCTTATTTCCGTTTGATAGGGGAAGATGACACACAGAAGTAAATCTATTTGCTGAAACAAATTCCAAGTAATAAAAACCCTCCTGGATGCCTCTGCAGCTGTCCACACCCCAGAGAGATGCTCTCGTAACCAGCGCCGGGAGCCACTCTCCCTCTCCCTTCTCCGTAGTGGAACGAAGCCCCACACATTCCTCTCAGGCTCTTTGGTGTCTCCCGTGTGGCTTTACAGCCCTCCCTGTTGCCCCTTCACACCCTGTCTTTGACTAGTGGCCCGGCCTGGGCAGCGCCTTCTGACTGGACATGCAGCCCGGGCACTTGACCCTTGACCAGGGGCCAGAGGCGAATGTGGCCATCACGCGGGAGGCAGGTGCTGCAGACAAGGGAGGCTGGCTGTGATGGAGGAGGCAGGCCATCGCGCCCAAGTGCAGAAAAAGTTGCACTTGGCAGCTTTAAAATATTTGCATTACTGAAATGTTTCAGTTGGGAAACAGTTTTTAAAGCCGTGACGTTTGGGAAAGTGCTTCGGTGTCCTTGAAGCTGGGTGAACAGGAAGCCTGGTCTGACTGAGGCACTCCCAGACCTTGAACTATGAAAAATCATTGCTGCTCTGAGATCTGTTTGACACACGTGGACCATGTGAGCAGGACGAACAAAACACAGCAACAGGAGCGGGGTCAGGAAATGGTGCTGATTTCCCCGAGGACAGAGCACGGGTCAGGCTGAGGAGGCCAGCGGGCTCTTCAATTCTGGCTCTGGAAAATGGGTGTCCACCAAAGACAGACAAGGTGGGTTTCCAGAAGTTTCTGTCGGGAGGGTTATGCGAACCGAGCAGGATTAACCCCACAGCTAGGAAGGATCGCTTAGGACTCCCAAGTCACCAGGCAAAATAGGTGCCAAAGACCCCTCCTCAGGTCAGGGATTGAGTGAGAAAAGCAGTGTGGGCTGGAAAGCCATCGCGGTTGTGGGGATGTCTGCACATAGCATCAGCCCCGACAAGCCAGGAGGTCAAAGGTGACCCTGAAGCCGGCAATGGGAAGGGGTCCCGAGGCGAGGAGCCTGGGCACACATAGCACAGCCATCTCAGGTGCATCGCCAGCTCCTAGATAGATGTTGTGTCTAGGCTCCAAAGCCCCTAAATGGTGCTGAATACCTGGGTGGGCCCGGCCTGGCCATGTGGCAGATTGGCAGATAAGCGCTCATCTGCAAATAAGAGCCTCGCCCGCCTGCCTCGTTTTCTCTCTGTGTAGATGGCAGCTCCGAGTGCAAGGTACACGGAGTTCTCCTCCTTTGTCATCTTAGAGAAGTCATCTGTTCCGGTGGAAGAACAGACAGAGTATTCCCCTAAAATCACGATTCAAGGCAAATAGTGTCAGCATCTTTTTTCTGAGGCCAAGGAGTTTTTAGTATTTGTTAGATTGACCTTTGTGGTTTTCTTCATTTTCTTTCAAACTTTCCGGATAATGTCATTGTTTGTGTGCAGGCAATTTAAACAGCACGGCCACGGGCTTCAGAGAGACACAAGAGTGATGCCCAGGCACAGTGCACCGAGCAAGAGGGCCAGCCTGGCACGCACCACTGCTCACCTGGGCAGCCTCAGTGTTTTCTCCAGGGAAAGCTGAGGGTCCTAGACCTGTTTTGCCAAAGTCATTTGATCATGGACAGAAAAGGTGAGAAGCGAACTGGGTCACCTGGAAATCAGAAGGCCGGGGATATGTGGCCCAGGCTGAAGCGGCCCCTAAAGACGCCAGCGCTCCCATCTCCACGGGAAGAGGGAAGGGCTGTGCCAGGGCCCTGAATCCACCTTTGCTCCTAACCAGGGCCGGTGTGGAGGGTCCAGGGTTTCCTCTTCTCTCCTCCTGTCTTGTTCTCCCCCTTGTTGTCGGTACCCCGCGGCGTCCTCCCCACTCTGATTTCCTCCAACACCACCTTCCCAGGGCGTGGTCTCCAAACTCCCAAGACAGCTCTGAGGGGCCAACAGGAGTGCTTCCCTCCGGGCCCACAGGGATCGCCTCCTCGTGGGGCCATGCAGGAAGGAGGAGGGCAGCGTCTATAAAGTAACCCTCACTATGGGAAAAGTCCTGACGTCGGATTAGGGAGCTGGGGCCCAGCCCAGCTGGCAGCGGGTGAGACACAGATGTCCCAGAGCTCAGCAAATCCTGCCTTCGTGTTCCGCATCGTGCCCCACCATGTGACACCTGCACCTCTCCATCTTCAGCGGACAAAGGGGCACTAGAAAGCAAGCCATGGAGAGAATTCGGTAGAAGCCAGGAACCTGTGAGCCTGACACCTAGGCGCCTGTGACCTGCGCCCTGTGACCTCTAACCTAAGGCCCTTGATCCTGCTGCCTCCAGGCATTCTCTGTAGATGACATTGAGCAAGTTCCTGAAGCCTTGGAGCCCCCATATCTCCACCTGAAGAGCAGGGCCCGGCTCACCCTCAGGGTCAGTGGTGACCCATCGGCATGCACCTGTGGGATGGGGGATGGACAGCTGCAATCGCCTAGGTGCAGGGACAGGGAGGGTCCCAAGAGTGCACACCCCCCTCACACCCCGTGCCTGGCTCCCAGCCTGTCTGCGAGGCTGGCAATCCACGCATTTCTGCTCTAACACTGACGCTGGAAAAGCCAGGCAGACATTTCCACCCCTGTGCTTCACCTAAGCCCTAAACACAGGCCCAGGTCGCGGCTGATGTCCGGGGCCTGGGGATCTGCCTGCGGCCGCCTCACCCACGCTAGGAGGTGCCTCTGGGGATGCAACAGCCTGAAGGAGCTCAGGATTCTCTCCCTGGCTTGGCTCTGAGGGGCTCCCAGCAAGCAGCAGCGCCCTGAGGGTGGCAGCGTCATGGCCGGGGCCGGCTTTTGAGTCCAACCCTCTCCCTGTGGACATGGGTCCGAGGAGGGCTGCACTGGGCCCCCGCCATGCTGAGGCTCCCCGGACCTCTCCTTACAGCTTCCCTCAACACTGCCTGGAATTCACAGCTGTCCTGAGGTGGTTCACCTTTGAAGATTATTAACGAGGGTTCTTTGTTCTGAAGTCGAGGAGAATGAACCCCAACATGACGGATGTGTGCCAGCTTCCATACAGCATGAGGCCGCGTCCTGGGCCTCTCTGTGGGTGAGGCTGTGCCCATCACGGGCTGCTTTGCCAAGATTCACCAGGAGCCAGAGGGTCTGCTGAAGCCATTACCTGGACGTGAAGAGGATACGTGGGCATGGCTGTGCCAGGGGTAGGGACGGCTGCACGCGCTTCCCTCCAAGGACATGGCATCATGGCTGTTTACAGACATTCCTGAATCCAGACCATTGATTCCACATTTGATGTGAAAAGAAATTAAAGGTCTGGTCTCATTAGATAAACCGGTTCTGGGGAAGGATCACAGGGAGAAGCTCTCCGCTTTTGTACGACACTGAATGGCCACGGCAGGCAGCTCCTGGCACACAATTGATTTTGAGCCGAGTTTTGTCTGAAAGATGCTTCTAGATTATGGCAAGAAAGCATTCTATAATCCTCCTGCCAATGCAGTTATGTTTAACAGACATGCAACTCTTATCACTGATTGATAACACTTAACTCAAAACATATTTCAGCTTTAGGAATGTCAATATCCGGCCTCTGAGTGAAGGTGACCCCTGCCCCGCATGTTTGCTAAGTGTGTGCCATGGTTTGCTGGTAAATTTGTACGGGTGGTTGTGTGGGAAGGCTGTTATGGATTTGCTATCTTAGCCTGAAGTGTTTGCTGCTGATTATGTGATTAAATCAATAATAATTTCTGCTTGGATCCTGCGCTTCTCCACTCATCTTCTGGCCCAGGCTGTGGAGCAGAACAATGCATCCCACACCCAAGCCAAGGGGCTTTGTTGTGGGGAAATGTCAGAGGTGTGGCAGGGCCTCCGGATATCCTCTGAAAGCAAAATATTGTAACAGCTCTGCAGGTAAACAGACGGGCGGCCGGTGCCGCGGCCGGAACCCGACAGGTGGGGGCAGGGCCGCCTGATGGATGGGGCTGTTGATTCCGGCTTCACCTGAAGTCGTGTGATCCAGAGCCTTCATCCCATATTAAACAGGTATCTGTTTACTCTGACAAGGGGCATTTACAGTTAAACGGCCAAGGGGCTCGCTAGCCACATCTGGCCTTTAAGTCACACAGGCAGTTTTGTCTCACAAAGTGTGAAGGCCACCTGGCACGGAGGGACCAGGGCTGTGCCCCCAGGGTGTCCCCCCACCCACACCCAGGTCCCCCTGGAGGACACACGTCCCCCGCTTGTGACTTTCTTGTCTCTGGGTGTCCTCAGTAGCACAGGCGAGTAGCTTCGTTTACAGCAAAGGGCATCAGAAATGCCGCCTGCAGCATCCCCCTGTCAACCCGTGGCAGCCAGAAGGACCTGGGCTCCGGGGGATTCCTCCTCCATCTGCCCTGGTGGCTGGAGAGGCTTCACCTCAGCCACAACATTTGTACCACCCGGCTCTCAGCAGGGACATCGGGACAATCCAGTCTCCCAGGGAAATCACGGGGACACCAACCGATATTTGAAAAACCAGAACATCTGGTCCGTCACTTTCTCCCATCTGGGTAAACAGAGCTTTGTGAATAAGCCATGTTCGAACACTGAGGGAAGCAAAGGTATTTTCAATGGGGATGAGCTGGCTCTGGGCTCGGACCTCAGCCCTGGGAATGTCGTGCCCGGCGGTGGGCCACTTTGCTGCTCAGTGCTTTAAACAACAAATTGCTCCCAGCGACGTCAAATATCACTTTTTAAAAACATAAGACAGCCCCAGGGACTGCAATCATCATCGTGTTTGAAAAAGGCGAGTTTCCTTTGCTTCTTGCATTGAGAGCCGATTCAGGATTTATCACTCGTATGCAATTGTAGTTGTAATTGCTATTTACCTATTGGGAATTTGGCTTTTAGAAAAAGGATTATTTTGTTGGAAGAGGGGGCTGGGGAGAAAATGCTCTCCGTTGGAGAATGTGCAGCGACCGCTCTTCAGGCCTCTGAGGTGGGAATTAGGTGGCAGCCTTCCCTAACAGGCAGCTTGCGTGCCCCGGTGATCAGCTGTAATTACGGCTATACAAAGTAGCACAGTGCCTTTCCAGGCTCCCTCAAAAGGCTGGGGTCTTCCACTCCAAACCGTCGGTGCATTTCCATGAAGATAAAAGGCAGCCCCAGCCATAGACATACAGGAGAGCCTGCGGTCAGTGGAGCTGGTCTGCGTCACAGGTCCTCGGAACTGTAGCTCCCAGACACGACAGGGCCACCAGCTCCTCTCTGGCCCGAGAAGAGTCCAGAGAAATTTTTACTTTGTTAAATGTTTTTCTTAACTTTGTTAAATTTTTAAAAGGGGGAAACCGGTAGACAAGCATCAGGTTTTCTATTCCATGCTGAACCAAATTCGGAAACACCAAATAGCCCTCCAGGGGCAGCCTTCACCTTCTCTCCTCGGACAGTTGCATCAGGCCATTGTCCTCAACCTGGTGGCTGCCTTCTCTAACATATATCCTGGGATACACTGCATCTGTCTCTGTAACACCTCGGGCAGCTCCAAGTAAGTGACCTGTGTGAGTCAGCCTCTTGTTCCGGCAGACAGCCTGAACACAGACCCGGCATACACTCGGCTTTTGGAAGGCCCCGAAAACAAATCGGTGACAGAAACAGAGTCCCTCCCCTTTGACGACCAAGGGGGTTCAAATCCATGCTCCCAGGGCCACCTGCCCAGCTCAGTGGGGTCAGGAGGCTTCGTCCTACGAAGGAGCCTACATTACTGCTCCTTGGGGTGAGAAAACAGAGATCGCGCTTGCTGTCATTCCATCATTCCAAGTATACTTTCCAAGATACTTTCCAAGTATCCCTGAGGCTCAGAATTCCTTGGCAGTCCTAGGGGAGGCAGCGGCTGTGCTATGCATCTCAGCTGACTGTCTGGTCTCCATCCCTCCGAGGGTGTCACTGCACCATAGGACAGAGGCGGACATCCGGGTAACTAAGGAAATGGGCAGAATTTTTTCAATAAAATTGTCTGGACTTAATCCAGAGTGATTGGGCTGGACCTCAGCCTCAGGATGTGACCCACAACCTGTGCTAATGGCTATAGCCCAAGAGTGGCTTTCCAGTAAAGATGGTAAGAAAATGCCTCTGTGACATTCGTGCCACCCTCATCAATATTCTGGGGCTCCAGGGTGCCCCCCAGTACTGCCAACACCTGCAGGCTCCCGGCCTCCCAGGGAAAGCCAGGGGCCGAGGCTTTCAAGGCGGCTGCCAGCAGCACTCACAGGTGCTCAGAGCCTCCTGACCCTCTTGTTTATAGCGACCTGAACTCAGGCAGGGCTGGGCAGGCCAAACCACTTCACCGTGCGGTCAAGGAAGCAGCTCGGCTATGGGCATCTTATGTCCTCTACTAGGACAGCAGGAAAGAGATGAGACAGGAATGCAGGCCCCATGCACAGGTTGGGCGGCTCAGTGCCATGAGCGGTCCCCACGCCTGCCCAGGCAGAGTGCACGGCAAGGCGGGAAGCATATTCTACTTCACCAATTCCCATAACTGGGTGTCTTTCGTCTGAGCAATGACCTTAGCCCCTGACAGGGTTGCAGCTCTTGGCCCCGAGGAAGAGGGCCTGGCTGTGTCCTGAGGCTGCCGGCCCTTCGCTGCCAGAGCTGTATCATGGCTGTTGTTCCGAAAGAGGGTGCGTCACCTGAAGCAGATCCAGGTATCACTTCCTACGCAGGGAGCACGTGCGCACAGGCCTGCCTTTGTGCCCGCAGCCTCCTAGGCGGTGTAAAACCTCGTTTTAAAACCTCAGGGAGCATGCTCCCAGCCAGTGTCCTGAAGTGGTGATGTGTTAGTCCCTGGAGGTTCACACTCCACTGACCTGAGGGTGCACAGCTCGGGTCCAAAGAGAATCCTTCATAGGAGCTGCAGGGAATAGGAAGGGCGTCATTTCACAAAATGCAGCTGCATCATTTTGTGTCATGGGGAGGCAGAAAACCTCTGAAGATGAGTTGAGCGTAAGGGAAAGCATCATTTATCTATTGCTATTTCCTAAAAGAAGCGTCTGTAGAATTCAGGGGCCTGGGGAACCACTGGCAGCTGAAATCATTAGAATGTTCGATAAGCAGCTGCTCTCTGGTGCTCTCTGCGCCTCCTACCCGGGGGGGGACCCTCTTGTCATGTAGCTTCAGGGCAAATTCTGGAGGCTACTGATGTGAGGCCACATTGTCCGGTGTCCACTAACCCCATGGCATATGACAGTTAATACAGGGTGAGGTGGCAGAACTCTGTGCTGGTCCTCCCTCTGCAAAGAGGCGTGGGCTGGGGGCTATTTTACAACTGTAGGGGGCCAGGATGGGTCTGAGTACAGCAATGCCTGTCACGGGGTAGCTGCGGGAGGCAGCTCTGCAGGCCGGGCGGGTGGTGTGTCCTGAGGACTGGCTGGCCCCCTCGCCCGACATCGGGGTCCACGCTTTGCAACAAAAGGAATCTGAGGCACCTTGGGAGGATGCTCATCCCGTCAGAATGCAAGGCTTGGCGATGACCTCGTGGGCAGCCGCCCAGAGCCAGAGGAGCCTGGGAGGCAGGGCGGTTGATGGCTATGAAGCTCACTGCCTAAACTTCAGGGCCACTGCTGTGTCCCCACCCCCCACCTCTGGGCCATCTCAAGAAGAGCTGCAGTGGCAGGCAGGCATCCCTGTAGGTCCATGTGTTGTCTGCAGCATCCGCAGTGGAAGTAGACGGTCATGTGGTCTGCAAATGCCCCAAAACACACACCCTCCACCAGGAGCCACTGTTGGGGTTACTCCTGGGCCTACAGCTGTTATTAAGGAGGACCCATTGCACTGGAAATCACATTTGCATTTGCCTCGGGGTTGCCGCATGGGGAGGGTGCAGCACACTGAGGCCTGCAGGACCCTCTCCTGCACACTCAGCTCCCACCGCACTGCTGCAGGGGCTCAAACCCTCCTAAAGGGGCCCTTCTCATCTACCCCCTCAAGTTCCCAGCTCAGAGCTCCGGGACCACCTTCCCTGGCAGTGAGGAGCCCCATGCACAGACCCCTCCCCTTCGATGGCCCGGCCCATGCCCCTCCTGACAGCGCCCTGGGACACTGTGCAGGATTTACCTGAGGAGGGAAGAAAACCAGAAAACGCGAGAACTTGCCACACAGGAGCGTGGGCTTTCCCCACAGCCTCGTGGGCCCCTGTCAGCAGCCCCAGCTCCTGCCTTGCTCCTGAGGCCCAGCACTGGCCTCCGCACCCAGCTCCAAATTTATCTCCTTTCTGGGGAAGCCCCACTCCCTGTCACTGCGGAGGGTCAGGCTTTTCCCAGGGAACCTCTGGGCAGGCAGGAGGCCTTCCTAACTCTATGGTCATGTTCCTCAGATCTTAGTGAATGGGTGGAAAGCAGCAGCTAGGGGAGTGAGGGGCAGGGCTGGAGAGAGGGACAGGCTACCACAGGTGGCTCAGGGTGTGCCAGGCCAGCAGGACCTCAGAGTTCACCACCCAGTGCCCAGCCCCGCCCCCAGGGCCCTCACCTGCGTGGGCTAGAGAACAGCCTCTGTATCCATCTAATGTTAAACCAGCACCTTCACACACACAGGCACACACCCCGCCGAGGGCAACACCAAACCTCAGGGGTGCTGAGTCTGAAGAGGAAGGAGGAACAGGAGCCCTCCAAAGCCGCCTGGCTGTGGGGGACACAGGGAGTCTCTTCCTTGTACACCCACCCGCCACCCCCCACGTCCTGCTGAGTGCAGATCACCACATCTGAAATTAAGAGTGTAAGTGAATTCCGAGATAAGGATCATCTCCCTTCAGGGTGTGCTTAGGGAGTCAGGGAGTGGCAGCTCTTTCACCCCAAGTTTTATGAAGTATTGTAGTGAGTCGTTCCACAAACACAAAATAACCTCCAGCTGATGTGTAGATAAGACTCGACATGGCCTCTGTGCGAGCAGCTATCTGGAACAAAACTGAAAATATTCTCGGCATAGGAAGTATTTACATCCAGCAAATTGTCTAAGAAGAAGCAGGCATTCTGTTCCTGAACATTCAACTGATCATTTGAAGACCTTTTCCACCATAAAGATGAGTGTGGGCCCCAAGGTTGCCTCCAATATGACAGGCGCGTTGCCTCCAACATGACAGGTGCGGTGCCCCAGAGCCCTCGGCCCCAGGGAGTTCTCCAGGATTGTTTCCGCATTGTTTCTCTCCTTTCAGGCTTCTTCCTCGAGGATAATTTTATAGAGAACACATCTCAGGGAGGGAGGCAGAGCCACCTCTCAGGTTTCTGGGGATCTCAGGTTAGCCTCAACCTGGGACGCCTGCAGACTGAGCCCAGCTCTTAACCCCACCGAGGTTTCCAGGTTCCCTGGCACCCACTCTCTCCCGAGGCTCAGAGTGGGCGTTGGTGTGGAACAGCCTCTAAGAGGCACCTCGGGCTTCCCGGAGCCCTGGAACGTGGAGGCTAACCCAGGACAGAGACGGTCACTGCAGGAGAAAAGACGACACCGCCAGTCCTTCCCCCAGTGCACACCCAAGGACCTCCTCCACATTTGCCCCTGCGTCTGAGGCAGCATCTCTGGAATCTGCAGTCTCCAAGTGTGAGAGAGGCAGCCCCAGACCCATCCATGATGCACCTGAGCCTGTGCAGGAGGCTCGCAGGAGGGTGGGGACGGCGAGGACAGCTGCATGAATGCCCCTAAACCAGCAGCCGCAAGGCCCCGGGTGATTGGGAGATGTTTGTATAGGGAGACTGGACGTGTGATAACTCCCCAGCAAGCTGGGATTTCTAGCCCAGGCCAACTCCATTGTTCTTGTATTTTTTAATGTTGAAGACGGTTACCCTGCAGCAAACCAGTCTGACTCACCTTGAAAAGTATCTGGCTGGGCACAGTGGCTCACACCTGTAATCCCAGCACTTTGGGAGGCCGAGGGCGGTGGATCACCTGAGGTCGGGAGTTCGAGACCAGCCTTGCCAACATGGTGAAACTCCATCTCTACTAAAAATACAAAAATCAGCTGGGCGTGGTCGTGGGCACCTGTAATCCCAGCTACTCAGGAGACTGAGGCACGAGAATCACTTGAACCTGGGAGGCAGAGGTTGCAGTAAGCAGAGATCTCGCCACTGCAGTGCAGCCTGGGTGACGGAGGGAGACAGAGAAAGAAAGAAAGAAAGAAAGAAAGAAAGAAAGAAAAAGAAAGAAAGAAAGAAGGAAAGAAAGAAAGAAAGAAGGAAAGAAAGAGAGAGAAAGAAAGAAGAAAGAAAGAAGAAAGAAAGAAAGAAGAAAGAAAGAAAGAAAGAAGAAAGAAAGAAAAGAAAGAAAGAAAGAAAGAAAGAAAGAAAGAAAGAAAGAAAGAAAGAAAGAAAGAAAGAAAGAAAGAAAGAAAGAAAGAAAGGAGGGAAGGGAGGGGAAGGGAGGGGGAAGAAAAAAGGCATCTTATAAAATATTCGTTTTCTTCATTTCTGTCTTATAAAAACCCATACATACCCAACTATGAGGACAATTTTAAGTGGTGAGTGAAACTGACTTGGAAACTTTTGACCTCTTAGGCGATACATATATGTTTAAATAGATGTATGTGTGCATATATATATATACATGAGTAATTTTTGCAGATAAGCATATACGTACATAGAAGTCACATCCAAATGACAAGTACCATTTTGGCACCTAAGTTCTTGCCTTTTTTGTAACAGTAAACACAATGCGAACACAAATGCATCTTCCTGATTAGTCATTATCAACTGAAGTTAACAAGGTCTATGTGGACTTTCACTCTTCTAAGGAATTTTAAAAATAAGCGCAGTATTAGAAACGATCAACCCTAGGCAAAACGACAAAGTGCTTCTGCAGAAACGGACGACATTGACCTCGAGCTAGTAAATGTGCGGTCTCCCTCCAGGAGAAGCACCGCATCTCTCCCAGGATGGCGTACTTGCAGAGCATCAATCACAAGGGCACCAGGCCCTTCCACACCACGGTCTTGTGGTGGAAAAATATGGAGGAGGAAGGAGACTGGGCTCCTGGGCCCTGACCTCATCTGTCTCCAGGTGGTCACCCACACCCCCGTGATGCAGCCAGCCACACCACCTGTCCCGAGCCCACGTCTTCAGAGGAGAGGGGCAGAGAAGGGCCATGGCTGGGGCGTCCCCCAGGTCCACAGTAAGTGCACGGGAAGGTCCACAGATCAAGCCACACACAGACAGGGAAACAGTTGCTGAGCCTCTCGGACGCCGTTCGGCTAGTGTGGTACTCAGCAGTCCTGCGTCTTAGATTTACTCCAGCACACAGGTTTTGATGTCATTCATTTTAAAAGTCACACA
The DNA here is from genome assembly GCF_028878055.3 of Symphalangus syndactylus. Taxonomy (NCBI): domain Eukaryota; kingdom Metazoa; phylum Chordata; class Mammalia; order Primates; family Hylobatidae; genus Symphalangus; species Symphalangus syndactylus. The sequence continues at coordinate 8,208,028 of NC_072423.2, read as the reverse complement.
ATACACCATTTGGCAATTTTATCACTCCAGGTATAATAAAAAAATATTCCATGATTATATGTCATTTGGTTAAGTCTCCATCAAACTCTTTTCAAATTCAAAGCAGCCAGCTCCACAATAAGTAACTGCAGCCCGGAATTAGTGAGCACATTTTTTTCCTTCGCGTTTAATTGAAACTGATGTGTTTTGAAATCATAGTGGGGGTTTCTCAAGAAAAGTGGTATGTGTTATTCAATCGGCATAAAACAGGCCTCTGCCAGCAAGAGGCTCACGCCCCAGGATTAGTGCCCGTTGGCAGCGGTGGGCCCGAGCACTACAGCCTGTCCCAGTGGGTAAATATTTAAATTATATGTATGCCAGTGCACAGAGCAACCTGAAAGAAACCTGTTCTTTTTTCCTTCTGTTCCCCGGCTGTGAATTCTGAATAAATCTAGGCCAGTGCAGATGCCCTTCGGTAGATCGCAGGGCTCACTGGCCTTTGGGGAGCCGCCTCCTTCTGCTCCTGAAGAGTCGTTTCTCCAGGCCTGGCAGGGGCATTTCCAATTAATAGCAGTGCAGCTTTGGATCACAGCTTTGCAAAAGGGTCAATGCTAAGAAGTAAACACTGGAGCACTCAGCGACAATAATTCATAAGCAGCAGGAAGGAAAGTGCTGGCTCATCTTGTTGGGCTCGTTGGAGCCAGTTCTGGTTTATAGACTCCCATGCCAGCCACCCGCCATAAACTTTTCACAATGATGCTAAGATTCCTTTTTATTTTATTCTCATTTCTCCACCACTTTTGTTGCTTCCAGAGTTTATTTATGAATGTGAAGCGTATCTGCGTGGCAAAATCCTCTACGAAACGCCTCAAGACCCACCACGGCACTGTCATTTGAATTGAACAGACGGAAACCCCAGCCTGTTGGTGAGAGGATACTGGACTCTGTTAATCACCACAATAGCCAGGTTGTGTTTCCAGCGTGGGGAACACAGGTAAACAGATGACCTGGCGAGCAGCGCCGTTTTAGCAAAGGGCTGGCGACATTGGCTGCAGAGAGGGACTGTCCTTCTGGAACTGGCGGTGGCAGAGTGCGGGGTGGTCCTGGAGCAATGGGGATTTTGTTCTTAGAGCAGTGAAAAATACCGAGAGAGAGAGAAGGTTGCAAAGGTTCGTGGTGTGCCTGCGCGTGGGGCATTTCTGGACAGGCGTGATTGGCTCCACAAGCAGATCACGGCATCTGGATGAAGGATCCTTGTCAGCCTGGAATTACCAGGGACTTGGGATTTGCCTCCATGTGGCATGTGCTCTTAGGAGACACTTCTGGATGAAAACTCAGGGCCTCAGCCTTTCCCCTGTCTTCCTCCACGTCCACACACCAAATAGACTTCTGGAAGCCCTGTTATCACCTTTTTAAAACCTTTAAACTGGTCTACATAGGTTGCAGAGTTGGTCTTGGTCTTTCCATCTACACGGACGAGGTTGGGAAATTGGAGCTGGTGCACAGAACGGGTCGGGGGATGACGGCTGGAGCTGCTCCCCGGCGGGTGGGGAGACCCCCATCTGCAGTGGCCACTCAGAGAAGACGGCACCCGGGGCTCTCACCTCTGGCCTCCCAGAATTTCTTTTCCTCAACCCCCACCCTAGACACAAGCACCACGAGGAGAGTCCCACTTTGCATTGACAGAGATGCACCGGAGTTCACGGAGCCTTCCATGAGGCCGGAGGACGGGGCTGTAGGAGACTGTGTGTGCCCTTCGGCCCCCTCCTTGCCCAGCACCTGGGCGCAGCTGATACCCGAGGGGAGTGTCAGGCCCCTGGACCCTGTCTCGGGGACGTGGGCATCTGCAGTGGCTTTGCTTCCAAGGAATCAGTTACTGTGAGCAACAGAGAATGGACACTTTCTAGCACTGGTTATCTCTGAGCAAAATTATACAATTTGGCATATTTTAAGATATAAATAAAGTTTATGCTATAATTTTATTTTTTTTAATTTAACTATATCAGTTCTTACCTTCCAACCAGTGTTAACCCCAAATTTAACGGTTTTGGGTAATTTTTGTCTTTGCTATGAAATATGCATTTAATCCAAATGACTCACTCCCATTCCCTGGTTTCGGTTCTCACCTGAAAGGCTGATGAAGGTGGGAAGTCCAGCAGCGGGGTACCGGAAGTGGTAACATCGTGAAGACGTAGGTTCTCCATGGGAAAGACTGTTGTCCGGAAGGTTCCACACAACAGGTCCCCACTGAGATTCCAAGGCTGACGGCACGGCGGGAGTCCCTGGGACCCCTGGGCCTGGCACAGCACCACCGCAGCAGGCAGGCACCAGGTGGCCAGTCAGTCATTCTCTTAAACGGCCTGTACGTATCTTTGACTCTGATCCCACTGATTTGTAAAATGCTGAAAATTTCCTGACTCAAAAAGAAGTTGTCAAGAACTGCTCCTTCATGGAAACATTTTTTTTTTTATTTTTGCATAGACAGACACAGGCACAGAGTGGGAGAGAAGACACACACATCCCCACCCCATCACCACCAGGAGTAGAAATTAGACATTTAACTGTGAAGTTAAAATTAAACAGATGTCAAGGAAAATAGCAGGCAGATATGGCGAGAGAAGAGAGTCCTAGGAAGTGATAGGGAAGGGAAGGGAAGAAGCCGGATGTTTAAGATGCTGTATTTGTACATTGTCCTGTCCCAGAGAAAGCTACGCATCTTGCCCCACTCTTCTCCCCAGGGGTTTTCTGGAGAAACTTGAAGGAAGAAAAGAGTCCAATTACGGGGACCTTGGAAGCGGCGCTTCAACGCCTGTGCACCACGGAGAGAGGCCGAGCCTGTCCCGTGGCCAGTGCAGCCTCTTCCTTACCCACCAAGCAGTCCGTATGGATGGCAAAGGGAAAACCATTTATGTTTTAAAATCACAATTTACCCGAGGATCTGAAATAGTAAATAACATTTGTCTTATAAGCCTTACAATTACAACGTGTGCTTATACACTGGGCCATAGAAAAACTGTGAGATTAAAATGCTTCAATGGTGAAGCCGTCTTTTCATCTTGCCTCATCACTGGGATGAACAAACTCACCAAGCAGTTGAAAATTCGGGGGGGTCTTCTTGTAGGGTTGGGCAGGTTATCTGTGTTTCACAATGAGAAGGAGCTGGGGGATTCTAATGTATGATTCACACTCATTTAAGGAATATTCAGGCAAGTGCTTCTAGAGTCTTATAGCTATGACAAAACAATTTCACATAACTCTTACCTTTGTTGAAATCAAAAATTTATGTTTCTTTTCAACATAAGCATTTAGCAAATTTGTGGGATATTTTATGGCGAGTGTAATCTTTGTCCACAATAATCTCACTTACCTGGCAAATCCTATTTGCAAATTACCAACAATTTATTTTTGGTTTGGTTTGGGTTGGACTTTTTTTTTTTTTTTTTTTTTGAGACAGGCTCTCACTCTGTTGCCCAGGCTGGAGTGCACTGGTGAAATCATACCCAACTGCAGCCTCAAACTCCTGGACTTAAGCAATCCTCCTGCCTCACCTCCCAAAGTCCTGGAATTACAGGCATGAGCCACTGTGCTTGGTCTGGATTTTTTTTTTTCTTTCTTTTTTTTTTTTTTTTTGAGATGGACTCTCACTCTATCACCCAGGCTGGAGTGTAGCAGTGCGATCTCAGCTCACTGCAACCTCTGTCTTCTGGGTTCAAGCAGTTCTCCTGCCTTAGCCCCCCAAGTAGCTGGGATTACAGGCATGCACCACCACACCCTGCTAATTTGTGTATTTTTAGTAGAGATGGGGTTTCACCATGTTGACCAGGCTGGTCTTGAACTCCTGACCTCACATGATCCCCCCGCCTCAGCCTCCCAAAGTGCTGGGATTAGTCATGAGCCATCACACTTGGCTCAGACTGGATTTTTAATTACAACATTAAATTGGCTCGTTGGAAGAATTTGGACTATTTTCACCATTTTAATAAAATTACTGATGATGGAATTACAGTTGACCCTTGAACAACTCGAGTCTGAACTGCGGAAGTCCATTTACAGGGAGATTTTCTTCCATGTCTGCCACCCCTGAGACAGCGAGACCAACCCCCCCTCCTCCCCAGCCTACTCAACTTGAAAACGATGAGGTTGGAGAACTTTAGGATCAGCCACTTCCACTTAACGAACAGTAGATGCGTTTTTTCTTCCTCATGACTTTCTTAATAACATTTTTTTCTCTAGCTTCCTTTATTGTAAGAATCCAGTATATAACACAGAGCGTACAAAACATGGGTTTTGTACAAACCCATGAGCGTACAAAACGTCGGCTCTTCATGTTCTCGGCAAGGCTTCCGGTCCACGGCAGGCCATTCGTAGCTCATCGTGGAGGGGGTTAAACGTTATACTTGAACTTTCAGCTGCATGGGGGTCGGTGCTCCTAACCCCTACGTTGTTCAGTGGTCGATTGTACTTAATTGAACGTATTCCTATTTGTATCTTCTCAAAGTTTACTAAAATCCCATTCCCAAGCATTTCAATAGCCAAATATCCCCACCACACTTACGGAAGCTCCACAACCCACAGCAAATGTCTGGGGAGAAGGAAGTGCACATCCCCCCACCCCCTGCAGCAAACCCCAGAAGGCCTCTGTCCCTCTTGGGCTAATCCTCAGCCGAAGGTGTGCCCCTGATAAAGTACATAGGATGTCTTCATGGGTTGGCAGCTTTATTTTTAAGAAGCAAGTCACCCATTTTAAAGCCGGAAGCAAAGTGTTTGTTGAGTGTGATGGATGCACCCCCAGATGGCTCATGGTGACCTTGGAGGAGGCCGGGGTCAGAGTGTGCAGTGGCTTCTGAGGGTGCAGTGGCTTCGAGGGTGCGGTGGCTTCTGAGCCCTGGACCTGAGATGCCCCCTTCCAGGTCTCCTTCCCAACGCTGCTCCTGCAATGGCCAAGGATACACCAAGAGGTGCCTGCAGGGAGGCGACATGCCTCTCAGAAAACGCTCCTGCCTCTCCAGCTCCTCTCCAGAGCCTCTCATGTGTCCGCGACCTCGGTGTTGGACTGTTGGACGTCAGACCCAGAGAGCAGGGCGTGACCAGTGCCACCAATCAGCCTGAGTGCTGGAGGGAAGGCCGCCAGGCAACCAGACCGCCACAGGATCAGATGGAGGAGCTGGCTACGTGGCAAGCGTCCGAGGCCAGGCACGGTGTCGGGTGGCCCTGGCCACGCCAGACCTTCCAGTGGCCACATCTTCCTACAGGTGATCCGTGTCAGTGAAGGAGAGGCCCGGAGAGCAGAGGCTGAAACAGTATCTCCCAGGCCCTCCTCACAGCTCCCCAGCAGCCAGCAGCTCTAGGACCAGCTTTCACAGCCAACTTCTCGGAGTAACGGAGCCCGCAACTGCCTCCAGCACGAGGCAGATCTGTCTGCCCACCCAGGCCAGCACTCCAGCAGAGGGGCCCAGACAGACGCCTCGGTGCTCAGAGATTTGTTCATGGCACCCCAGGTCCTGAGAAACGCCGAATCAATTCATTTATTAAGACAGCTCCAAAGAGCTCAGGAAGTGTTTGTTTATGTCTTAACAACTTAGTGGCCACATTTAAAAAATAATAAAAAGCTACATAACCTAAAGGAAAATAGTTGTGTCATCTGTGTGTGCCTTAGTCACAGTCACTGGATCCCGGGCTGTGTGCCACTGTTAACACCCAGCACAGTTCTCGAGCCTCGGGTTCCAGGGTGCCCTCACTGCCTGTTCTCCACTGGTTCTTACTCAGCACCTGATCCTTATCACAGCAACCACGGAAAACCCAGCCTCACAAAACCTGGCGTCCACGTCGGGAGCGTGGTTCGATCCACCGTGAAAGCCACACACATCTCCCCGGCCTTTCATGCTGCGTCCAGCAGGCGCCCACTCGGCATCTCGGATTTCCCTGGAGATGGAAACTGCAGGTGGTGCCTCAGCATGTTCCGAGGCGTTCCCGTGGCTGTATGTGTCTCACGCAGTGAGCAGAAGAACGAGTCACCTGTTTCGCTCCTTTCTCACCAAAATCATGGAAGCCAGCCAGCGCAGATGCACCCTGACTGCGACAGGCCCAGGTGCCCTCAGTGCCGGGCAGGGGGTCCCACTCGGACCCCAGCTTCCATCAGAAGTGCTCTGAACCTGCAGGGAAAGGGCTGGCGCCTTCGGGGAAGCTCAGGGATGCTCAGCTCCATCTCCTCTTTTCATTCAGATGCGGCTTCGCCCAGTGCCACGTGCTCGGTGGAAGCTGAAGATCCACCTTCTCCACAAACGTGGGCTGGATTCTCAGGCGGGGTTTTCTCCGACGGCAGACCTGTGCTGCCAGGCTCGGGACGAAGTGTCTCACTTTCCCGCTGTCCTCTGGGTGAGGCAGAGCCGCTCCTGAAGGATGAGATCCAGTTCAAAGCGCAGGCGGTGGAACAGGACGGCAACTCCTCTGGCTTCGGTGCTGCTGCCCTGCGCTGGACTCCACATGGCTGTTTTAATCCCATAATAGCATTTTAATGTCATGGTTGGGAAATGCTGCACTTGGAATCACACTCTCTGCAGATCTGTGAAGTGCCCACACCGTGCCAAGCACTGCGAGCGCAGGGGTGCCCGTGCCGCGAGAGGCGAGGACGGCGACTCCACCTGTCAGCGAGTCCTGTGGGTACACGGAGGGTTCAGGAGGCCTATCCGAGGTATTGCGGATGGAGGGGAGCCCTCCACTCACCACAGAGGTGTCCGGGCTGGAGGGGAGGCCTCCGCTCATCACAGAGGTGTCCGGGGATGGAGGGGAGCCCTCGGCTCATCACAGAGGTGTCCAGGGATGGAGGGGAGCCCTCCGCTCATCACAGAGGTGTCCGGGGATGGAGGGGAGGCCTCCGCTCATCACAGAGGTGTCCGGGGATGGAGGGGAGCCCTCCGCTCATCACAGAGGTGTCCGGGCTGGAGGGGAGCCCTCTGCTCATCACAGAGGTGTCCGGGCTGGAGGGAAGGCCTCCGCCCATCACAGAGGTGTCCGGAGATGGAGGGGAGCCCTCCGCTCATCACAGAGGTGTCCAGGCTGGAGGGGAGCGCTCTGCTCATCACAGAGGTGTCCAGGGATGGAAGGGAGGCCTCCGCTCGTCACAGAGGTGTCCGGGGATGAAGGGGAGGCCTCTGCTCATCACAGAGGTGTCCGGGCTGGAGGGGAGGGCTCCGCTCATCACAGAGGTGTCCGGGCTGGAGGGGAGGCCTCCGCTCATCACAGAGGAACATGTGCGTTCTGCGACCAAGAGAGGAGGCGGCTGGGGAGCCCCGGGTGTCCAGGCACGAGGGAGCAGTGTGATATTGGGCCCCACAGGCCTTCAGGACAGTTCTGGTTTTATTTCTAAGGCAATGGCGAGGCATCTTGAACGCTGGCTGTGGGTACTTTCTAAGCGGTGAACTTTCATGGTGCAGCCTGGGACAAAGAGACCTGAGGGCGGGCTAGCTGGAGGCCCAGGTGCAGGTCTTGAGGGGTGGCAAGGACAGCTGACTGAGGACGTGGAATCGCAGGGCTCTGTGGCCTGCTGGACGTAGGCGAGGTAGAGGGAGAAGCCCAGGCGGCCCCATGCCTGGGAGGAGGCGGTGGCCTTTCTGACAGACAGGTTATCTCAGGGTCAGGGAGCACTTCTAGGGATGCCATCCCCCCTGCGCCCCACGCCAGCCTCCTCTCTGCACTCCCCATGCAGAGAATGAGTGAAGGGTCAGACAGCTTCGGAAACCGCCTGGTTTCTGCTGACTTCCTGCAAGCCTCCCATAAAGAACTGTGAGGCCATCACGAGCACTTACAGCCCCTTCAATCGTGGGTAAAAAGGAAGTCCCAGGAACAGGGATGGGGCGGCCACAGCAACCCAGAAGTGAAGGCAGCCGGCAGGGCAGGGCACGTGGGGGCTCTGGGACCCCCGTCCCACAGGCCAGCAGGGAGCCACGAGGGGCCGCTCGGGCCCCAAAATGCTGGACAGGCCATGGGGGAGAGTTCAGAAATTCCTCATTGCTCTCGTCAAAGCTGGGAGCCAGACAGAAACTTCCCGCTGTGATGAAAACACACATGGGCACATTCGCACCCACACACTCCACACTCACACATGGGTGCACGCACATCTACACACACAGGCACACACAGGCACACACCCACACATGTAAATATGCACATATACACATTCACACACTACACACACGCATATGGATGCACATCCACACGCACGCTTACACACGTACACACACACGCACTCACAGTCTCAGCAGCTGCTGCCTGGGCTGTGGGCAAATCACCTATCCCAACTCCATTTTACCCAGTTCCTGTTTTGCTCTTTCTGCCCTAAGACCCTGAAGGCACACGTCCCCGGTTCTAGCAATCTGACATTGTTTTCACTTGTTTTTAATGATTCCTCATGTGATACAGAAGGTTCCCACATAACTGTATTCCACCTCTAATTACAAAGCACAGATCCCATCTTGACACTCTTGGCTGTGGCCTCGCAGTGGCTTCCCAGAGCCCCGGAGGTGACATCCATAGCTATTACCATAGCCTGTGAGGCCGCGCAACCTGGCCCACCCTCTCCTCCGTGGCCACCCTGCTCCCACCCACCTCCCGGCTCTGCAGGCCCCCCGCCCCCGGCCCCCCACAAAGCTGAGACATGCCTCACACGATGGCCTCCATCCCTGGAGTCGACTGCTGTGTCCCCTGCAGAGGCCGTCACGTGTTGGCTTCAGATCCAGCCACTCAGCTAAGCCTCCCCAGCCTCCTCTCAGAGAAGCCGAGGCCCCCATTCCCACTCCCAATGCCCCTGCCCCTCCTCCTGCTCTCTGGCCGGCTGCCACCGTTGCAATTGCTTGTTGGTTATGCCCAGCAAGCCTGGTCAGTGTGGTTGCGCTCACTCCTGCACCTGGGTCACGGCCTGAACAGCCGGCTTCACTGGCCACGTGTGGACAGGACGGGGCAGGAAGGGACGGCAGGACAGCTGGAGACACTGGCTGGGGGAGGCTTGGGACATGCTTAATATTGGGGTGAATGTCCTCTTAGGTTATTTTCGATGGAGTGATTCATTATTGTTATACTTAGTTATTTCCAAGTGTTCTAGAACTTCTGGTCAAAGTTGCCTCTAGTAAAAAAGGGGGCGTGGAGCATTCAAACAAGAATCTCACCGTGGGAGAGGAGCATCCAGCCCACAGCCCAGCCCCAGTGGTGCAGATCGTGCACGCTACTCATGGAGATTGCCCGAATCTTACCTCTTAAAGTGGCTGATGTGATCCTTTTATTTTAGAACATAAAAGGCTCAAAGGTATTGCTGTTGCCTCCTCATGCTGCAGTCCCTCCAGAAAACGAAATACAGCAGTAGAACATAAATTCGATTTTTTGGATTTCTAATAGGGAGAAATTCAAGGCTCTACAGGAAAAAAAAAAAAAAAGTGCAGGTCATATAGCAGGGCTACAGAGGAATCATTCCCCAACAAAGACAATACTTAATTTGCAGTTCGGTGATAAAATGCAAACCATAACGCACAGTGAGTGCCGAGAAAGATGCAGAACATCATTCCATTTGCCCAAAGTAAAATTAATAGCAAAATGAAATACATAAACTCTTTGAAAAGAAGTCATCCTGAAGAATATGTTTTGTTTTTCAAGTTATAATTTTCCTCTTAGGAAATCAAATAGTTCATAAAAACTCTCACTATTAGAGAGAAAACTTCAACTCTCTGTTCTCCAGAACAGATTTTATATCTTTTCCTCACGGATGCAACATACTAAAATAGAATCATGTTACTGTGGATGCCACAGAAATACTTGGAGTGCGATGAAAGGTGCCTCAGACACCACCGCTCGGCCCCACGACTCCTCCCAGGAATATGGCTCTGTGCCATTTGGGTTCTCCATCAATTACAGTTTCTATTTTTCTTCAAAAGTTCTTATGATAAATTTAAAATAGGCCAGAAGGCTTAGAACACCTATATATCACATCTATATTTAGCATTTGTTGTTGATAATTTGATAATGAAGTCCAAATATTTTGCTGTCTGCCAGCAAACCACCAGGAAAACAGCTATTTCCATCATTAAATCCAATGTAAACAAGTTCTGTTGGCAGAAGTCGGCTCAAGTTTCTCATGAAAACAAAAATATAAAATATTTTATTTGGTGGTTTTGAACAAATCCAGTATTTAATGTATTCCTTAAAGCTTCATAATCTGTTTTTCTCATAAAGTGAAAACAAAACAAATTTTTTCACCAAACTTCTTACAGATGTCCCATTCCCCAGTTCCCCTCGTTCACTCCAGAGACCACAGGACACCACGCTCTGCCTGGGCCGGGAGTGGGCAGCACCTGAAGTGGCCGTGCTCGTCCTGGGGATCAGAGGAGGCTGCTGTCAGCCCACCCCAGGCCTCCTCACTTTTCAGTCTCAGGACAGTGACCCCCCCGTCCTCCCCTGCAAGGACAGCCCTCGGGAACCAGGCTCCCAATCTCTCCCACTGCACCCAGCACCCACAGAGCTTGGCAGTCAGAAGAGCTCCGAGGGTGCAGAGCCAGCAAGACCGAGGATGATGCCTGACGTTCATCACGCAATGACCTAGAACTCTTCCCAAGGGGCTCAGCACTCATAAGCCCGTCTTGGCCCCACCCTGCTCGCTCCCAGCCCTGCTCCCTCCTGAGGTCATTCCACAGTGAGGGGTGTGGAGGGAGGTGGACAGGAGAAACTTGAGAAAACGCCACATTAAAGGTGAGGACAGGAAAGAACTTAACAAGAGAGCCGGGAGACACCGCAATGCAGGAACCCAGGGTACTGGGAGCTCCAGGGCCCACGTCGGTGCCTTTATCGCCACAAACGTGAGCTCCCCATCCCCGCCACTGAAAGGAGGTGGCAGGCAAGAGTGGAGGGCGCTGTCCCTCATCACAAACCTCAGCGGCAACTGGCTGAACACCAGGTTCGTTTCAGCTGTGGTCCCACGTGGCTGCTCCTGGTCATTGGGTGTGGCTCTGGCCTCTGCTCCCAGTCATGGGTGGCTCTGATCTCCTGCAGGGCCCCAGACTGCTCTTGATTCAACCAATGAGGCCACAGGAGAGGATGGAGGAGACGCACCTGCACCTGCAGGTCTCGCCTCAGCCACAGGTGACAGGCATCCCTGTGCCAAAAGTCCGCCAGGAGCACCAGAAAGGTGGACACACAGATGGGGAGCGGGCGGAGGGGCAGGGAGATGTGGGCCGCAGGGGCACAGCACTGGGGGACAGTCAGTTGTCTCTGCCATTACCCTTCTGGTCACCCAATAACTGAGTATACCCCTGTTCCCAGGCACAGATCACATCCATCCCCAAATCCCGCCAGTCATTACCCCCAGCTTACCCTCCAGGCTCGCAGGACGATGCGGCGTTCCTTCATACGGGTCCTAAAGTGCCTCCTGTGAGCCACGCACACTCCCCACACCATGGTGGGCACCGCCAGGTCCCTCCACCCAGACTGCGGGGCGCCTTGGCCCTTGGTCTTTCTCCAGAAAGAGCTCCCCTGAGGGTTGTTTTTTATTGTGCCCCGGGCTCTGCCCCTGGAAGACCCCCCTTGGCCCTCACCATTGTAGCCACATCTGAATCTGTGGGGACAAAGAGATCTTTCCGCACGCGGCACTGCTGTGCCACCGACCATTCACGCTGCAAACCCAGGATGCAATGGGGAGGCCTTAAGGCATGAAAATGCAAGCAGCTGCCAAGACGCGCATGCCCTCCCCTGCCGCCCTCCCTCCTTTCCTCACTGGTGGTCACCTGAAGGCCAGTGAAACAGCTGTGGGGAGGACCACTCCCTCAGCCTCGGATTTGAGCGGGCTGACTCATTTGGTTCAACAGAGAAGGCTTTGTAATTCAAAATATGTTTCAATCTTATCTCTTTCTTTTTAGGATGCAGGAGCAACCATTTCATCCGATTCTGTAAGGCTCTTGATTTCTAAACTTGTCATGTCTCCTATTTCTGCTTGAAATCCACCAGCCATGGCCGAGTTCATGCTTCCTGTAGCACCTGCCAGCAGTAGCCCTAGCAGCTCTCACGCACTGGGCCTCGTCTCCGTCAGAACCTCGGCAGGCGTGGAGGTCGCCTTCCAAGTCATTGCAGCTGTGGTTTCCCCAAATGCACTGCCAGCGCTGACTGTGCTTCTCCAGCCTCCAGCACATTGTCAATTCCTCACCGCCCACCCGCAGACTGCAAACACCACTGTGACTGAGGTTCCTCTTACACCTGCACCCTCTTCCAAAAACAATAGCAAATAAGTCCCCAGATTTCAGTGGCTTCACCAGTGAAGAGCTTGTTTCTCATTCCCCTAGCAACCCACTGTGGCTGCTCCCATCGGCATTGGTGCTGTGCACACGGCCATGCTGGGGCACAGGCTCCTCACATCCTGGGCTTACCCCCTCCTGGCCCTGGCATCCTCTGCATTCAGACACAGACAGGGGAAGAGCCAACAGCTTCTTCGCTGCTTTGGCCCAGAAGTGACACACGTAACTCCACTCCCATTACACAAGTGAGGACGAGCCATCTGGTTCCACTGAGGCACAAAGAGCAGACCAAGATGCCTCCCTATCTGGGCAGCAGATACATACCATGGAGGAAGAAACCAAATTTTTGAAGCCATCTCTGCAAGGAGTGTGGAAAAGACTCAGAAGAGTTTGGGCACACTCTCCACAGCCTCTCCACGCACAAGAATCACCCCAGGGAGCCAAATAAGAATGTGGCTCCCGGGCCAGGTAATAAGAATGCGGCTCCTGGGCCAGGTACAGTGGCTCATGCCTGTAATTCCATCACTTTCGGAGGCCAAGGCAGGCAGATCACGAGGTCAGGAGTTCAAGACCAGCCTCACCAACATGGTGAAACCCCGTCTCTACTAGAAATACAAAAATTAGCTGGGCATGGTGGTGAATGCCTGTAATCCCAGCTACTCAGGAGGCTGAGGGAGGAGAATTGCTTGAACCCGGGAGGTGGAGGTTGCAGTGAGCCGAGATCATGCCACTACACTCCCGCTTGGGCGACAGAGCGAGACTTCGTCTCAATAAATAAATAAATAAAATTTAAAAAAAAGAATGTAGCTCCCAGCTTCTCCACCCCGGGGTTGGGGCTCCACAGATCCAGGCACGGGGCCCCAGGAGCCTGCATTTGTAACCAGCGTCCTTGAAGATCCTGCCAAGGGCGCCTTGAGAAACGAAGCATCAGGAACCTGAAGGAGACTGGGAGACAGGCTGGTGAATGCCACTGCTTAGCATGCAGGGGCTCACCCAGCTGGCGGTGCCCCATCCTCAGCAGGCCCAGCACAGCCTCCAGTCACCCCACTCTGCATCGTGGGACCCCGGGGAACAGAGTCTCTCACAGCCACTTGATTTGCAAGCCTGATGCCTGCAGGATAAGATCCTCACCAGTAAAATCAGAACAGCACACACAGTAAACTGAGAAATCAGATATCTTGCTCAAATTTTGGTCAACATTTTTTAAACAAATACATCTTCATAAAAACAGCTGCTGCTCAGTTTAGAACATTTGAATTTTGAAGTACATCAAAACTTTTAACAAGCACTTAATGAACACCTACCAAGTAGGCAACCCGGTGCGAAACCCAAAAGGGCTAGAAAGAGAAGCGGAGACAGCTCCTGCCTCTGGAAAGCCATTCAGCAGGCAAGGCGGTGTCAGAGCAGCGGGTGGCGTGAGACTGGCAGGTGGCGTGAGATTGGCTTGTGGCGTGAGGATGGCGAGTGGCGTGAGGACAGCGGGTGGCATGTGGATGGTGCGTGGGCTGTGGACAGCGGGTGGCATGAGGACAGCAAGTGGCGTGAGGATGGTGGGTGGCCTGTGGACGGTGCATGGCCTGTGGACGGTGGGTGGCGTGAGGACGGCGGGTGGCGGGTGGCGTGTGGACGGTGCATGGCGTGTGGACAGCAGGTGGTGTGTAGACAGCGGGTGACATGTGAGAGGCATCGCAAACCTCCCTGCCCACACAGGAATGGCATGCTGGCTCCTCCAGTGACGATCAGTACCCACGAGTGCCTCGGAGGCTTCACACAACACATACCGAGCACGTACGGAGCGGTGCCTGATTTCAACACGGGAATGGGGAGGAGCAGATTGTCATTTGTTCGTTGTTTCTGAACAGCATAGTGCTATAGTAAGGAGGACATGGCCCCCAAAACTAAAATAGAAACAAGGAATTGCTTCTGGCCCCGTCAGCAACCACACCTTCCCGGCTCTGGGCGGCTCACAGCACGTGCCTGTGTCTCAATGGGCTTCTCTGTGATTAGCGACGCTGACGCCATTCTCAGAGGCAGATGGGGCAGTGAGAGTCCCGGTTCCCCATGGTGACTGGGTGTGAGGAAGCGTCCACGCCCGTCCACGCCCATCTCCAGCAGGGCTTTCTTCCCATCCTCTTTCCAGCCTGGAGGTGTCCGTGGTCTTGGCGTTCTCTGGGCACATCCTCTGGAGTATTGACTTAAGGCTTCAGCTAAACTTTTTTGTGCATAAAACGTAATTACTTATTCCCCTAATACAAGGAATGGAGTGCTGAGAACTATTAGTGAGGGCTTCCATGAAGGCCAGATCGCAGCAGAGATGACTGCCAGTGCCTGAGGAGCTGGTCTCCTAGAAAGTTTATTTGCTATTCATCATCCAAGCAGGAGGAAAATAGGATAGGAAGTTTTAATTATCCTGACAGCCAGGTTTTCAAAGGCGTAGACATTTGAGGCTCTCTGACCAGAGCATCAGAGGAGCTGAAATCACCAAGGAGAGCAAGCATGTGTGTGCAGGGCGACATTTCTCATTCCCAAGTGTGTCGCTTCAGCCTGCTTACAGTACACGCAGGATAGGAGCGAGTGGAGACTGGCCCTTCACAGGGCATTTTGGGATATTCAGAAACCCGGATCTTCTCTCCAGCTGTCATAGGCCGGGCTCCCCAGGACTCAGACCCTGAGATGGGAGAGCCAAAAGCATATAGGCCGTGCTCCTGCCGGCAGGTGGGGACAGGGTGGGCCACAGAGCAGAGGCCCCAACCTAGGAGGCCCCTGAACCTAAGGACCCTTCAGTATCTCCCCACGAGACAAGTGGGCCAGGCATGAGGAACCTGCATGAGTCAGCATCTGGCAGCTGATACCAGATGGGGCTGCCCCAGGGAGAGGGCGTGGCATTGGAGGACGCAGCCCAAAGCCCTCAGGAGCCACATCCGTGTAGCAGGGGTGCCCGCAGGGGTCTGTGCCTGGGATGCATCCGATCCAGAGCATGACTCTGACAGCTGTCAGCCCCCAAGTTCTTTCCCCACAGTTAAAACGGCCTTCTCGTGGCAGCCACCAAAATATCCCACCACGGCCCTGGGGTCTGGTCACCAAGGACTTCCCCCAGCTGCCCTGGAACTGGACCTCAAGTCCCACTGGCCTTGCAGCAGTGAATTCTGATTGGTTCTATTTCTCTGTAAATTGGTTTTGGTCAAATTAATGGAGAATGAAAGTACAAAACTTTATCTTCTTCTTTTAATGTGATATTTTATGTACAGAATTATGTTATAATAAAAAATTCTTTGTGCTCTATAAAACAACTGATTTAAAGCTTAGAAAGAACTATCTTGGTTTCCTGGCTAACACCAGCTGCAGTAAAACATTTACATGCATAAGACACACATCCGAATCATCCCGTTCTGCAAAAACCTCCTTTAATATCCATGTGCCATTTTTCAGAAAGATGGAAGCGTGAAGACATATAGTGCCTGGAAAGATGTTTTTTCCATCGTTTTTGAATTAGTAGCTTCCGCTAATAAATTGGTTGCCTTCTCTGAACTTTTATCATTGTCTATTTTTAAACATGTGAATTTATACTGACCCTGTGTTATTATTTCAAAGAATTTTGATTAGTACCTGGTGCTGAATCACAAGATACTGTCTTAAGTGGTCAACAGTCTTAAAATGGCGCATTGAGGTGGACACATACATGGGTAAAATGTCATGAATTCAAAGAGAAAATAAAATGATACCAGACCTATGAAGACGTCCTAAATAAATCCCAATATAAAGGTTTACTTCCAGTGGACATTTTCAGCCAAGCTTTATACATGGAACCATGTGAATTCATGGTAAGATCAGTCTAAATGTTCCAAAGTCCAACATGGAAATAAATAAAGTAAAATAATGGGTGGAAGGGACAGAGCTTCCTTATGGAGAATTTCCAAGTGGAATTTGGAAATTCTTCCTTACTGGAATTTCCAATTAAATGTAAAAGAAATGAGGGAACTAGAAAACCACACTATAACTGTTGTGGGCAGTCTACCCAGAGATGCTAAAATCAGCGAGCAAAAGTTTAAATGTAATAGAATATTTAAATACTTTCAAAGTATCTCTGCTTCCTGGAGTTATTTACTAAGTACAGAGGGAGCGATAGTTAACTTTGTAACCCTGGGAGACCGCGCCAAGCAATCACGGGCAACATCGCCAGGGTAAGGCACCTCTACGTCACACACCTCTGGATATGATGTGTTGAAAATCATTCCTCATTGCTTTTATGATGTTCTTGCCCAAAATGCATCACTTTAATCAGGAGAAAACATCAAGCAAGCACAAATCGAGGAATATTTTGCAAAGTGACTGGCCAGTACCTTTCCAAAATGTGAAGGTTATGAACAACAAAGAAAAACTGAGGAACTGTCACACCATGGAGATGGTGGAGGTGTGAGGAGTGGATGCAATGGGAGGTGCTGGGTTGGATCCTGAAACAGATAAAGGACATGTTGGTAAAACTGGTGAAATCAGAGTGAAGCCTGCCACTTAGTCAACAGCATTATGCAAATGTCAATTTCTTAATTCTACAGTCATCCCATGGCCATGCAAGATGCTGACACCAGAAAGGCAGGGGAAGGGCACATGGAAACTGTCTGTACAATTTTTGCAACTTTTGTGTAAATCTAATACTATTTCAAAAAATTTTTTAAAACTGTCCAAAAACCTCCCGCTGTAGTCATGCTGATTTTCCTAGAGTCTGTCCAAGGTAACCCCAGGAAACATCATCACAGGACTTTATCGTGGAAGAGAAACAGGTTAATACCTGATTTGGGGTGGGGAGAGAGAGAGAGAGAGAGAGAGAGAGACAGAGAGAGAGCAAACCTGCAGAGAAGAGCCCCCAGTAGTCTCCGATGCCTGATCTGTGATCAAATTCCCACCAAAACTTCAGCTGAAGCTTCAGGCTTCTGGTCTTTCCTCAAACAGCAGACTTTCCCCTGATGCCACCATCAAAACAAAAACCCTGCCCATCTCGACGGCAGGGTGCTAGCTGTATAGATCAGTGAATAAGTGAGTAAGATTAAAAGGTGATGGAAATGCGACGGTCAGGGAGACTTGGGGGCACGGCTGTACCACGGGGGCTTCCTCACGTCCCCACGTTTTCCATGTGGAACGTCGCTCCCATCCCACTCACTTCATATCCAGCAAGTATTGAACAAGAAGTCCTGTCATTTAAAAAGAAAGGGAGAAAAGTTGGTCACAGCCAGAGAAGCATGTCCTCACTCAAATGCAGGAGCATCTGGGGGGCTGAGGATGTCTTTTATACCATTAAGAAGGACCAAGATATAGTCCTTTCTAAAACTGGGCTAGAGGCAAAAGGAAAAAAAAAAAATGCCTGGAGTTGAAGCAGAAACTCATGAGCCCATAAAGGGAGGCGGACACGAAGGCGGGTCGGAAGCGCGTCATCACTGAGGCTCTCACAGCGCTCACGGCCTCATGAGCCCATAAAGGGAAGCGGACACGAAGGCGGGACGGAAGTGCGTCATCACCGAGGCTCTCACAGCTCCCAGGGCCTCATGAGCCCATAAAGGGAAGTGGACACGAAGGCGGGACGGAAGCGCGTCATCACCGAGGCTCTCACAGCGCTCACGGCCTCATGAGCCCATAAAGGGAAGCGGACACGAAGGCGGGACGGAAGCGCGTCATCGCCAAGGCTCTCACAGCTCCCAGGACCTCCGCAAGCATGTTTCCAACAAGCCCTGCCCACGTGTGGTTTCCCGTGTGACTGACCACGGACCGAGGAGAGCTGGGCCCACCCTGGACACGAGGGACCACGGGGCATCCCTTCGGCTGGTGCTGCCAACAGGCCTCCTTCCAGGGCAGAGCCACTCTCTGTGTTAAATGTTTGCCCAGAAGCCAGCCACGTTTCCAACACCGGGCACAGTGACTCTGAGATCAACACTCAAAAATATCATTTCCAAAAGAATTCAAATTCCCCCAGAAGGGAAGCTACAGAAATCATAACCGCCGTGTGGCCGTGCCGCCCAGAGAATGTGACAGCTGGTGATGAGTGTCAGAGCCGCATCGCCACCCGGCACAGGCAGGGGGAGATGAAACATTTATGGTGTGAATTAAAACAAAAGGAAAAAACATTTTTTTTTTTTTTGAGATGGGATCTGGATCTGTTGCTCAGATCCAGTGGAGCGCAGTGGCTGGAGTGCAGTGGTGTGATCTTGGCTCACTAGAACTTCCGCCTCCTAGGCTCAAGCCACCCTCGTGCTTCAGCCTCCCCAAGTAACTGGGACCACAGGGGTGCATCACCGTGACCGGAAAATTTTTACATTTTTTGTAGAGACACGTTTCACCATGTTGCCCAAGGTGATCTCAAACTCCTGAGCTCAAGCCGTCTTCCCACCTCAGCCTCCCAAAGTGCTGCAGTTACAGGTGTGAGCCACTGTGACCGGCCAGGAAATGATACTTTTTTAATGTAAAATGCCTATGAGTCCGTCACTAAAGGGAAAGTCATTTCCATGAAGGCCTGTGTCATAGTTTATCCAGGATTTTAAAGAGATGCTGCTACTCTGCAGGTGTCTAATGTCATAGGATGGCAAAAGAGAGAAGCCTGAAATATTTATATGAATAGAATATGAAACTTAACTAATGGTGCCTGCTTCTATTACGTGCATTTTCACATTGCTACTAACCTGAAAGCCGCCCTCAATATTTTATAGGCTACCAATTCCCGCCTGGGCTACGCGAGGCCTCTGGGTTCTTTTACGAACATTGCCTGTCATTTATTATGTGATAGATACACAATTGCAAATTACACGGAAGGCGAAAAGAAAAGCACGTTTACGTTTTACACTGGAATTTTATTCCCGCAGTGTATTAATTATGTGAAAGTAAGATTTCTGTTGAAATTTTTCAGAAAATATTTTTCTCCTCTCCAAAAGATTTTCATAATTATCAATGAGCAAAGCATAAAACCGTGGCTCTGCCAATTCTGTGACCCCACACTGTGTCACTACGGATTTTTTTTTTTTTTTTTTGGCCATTACCCTTGACATCATTTCAAGACTCAGTGGCGGCCCCTGTCCTCTTCAAAAGCAGAGCGGGAACCTCCTGAAGAAGAGCCTGGCAAATCGGCGACTCCCAGGCCGGCGTCTCTGCTGTGGGAGGCAGGAAGACCCTGCGTTTTCCACGCACGCACACAGCTCCAACTAGCTTTAATGAGAGTTACACATGCGCATCCGAAACACAGACCCCATCATGCTTAAGTTAATGTGGGGTAAATTATAGTAAGGGAAATATCAGTGCTTCTTAAAATGAAGTAAACAAGCTTTGAGACTCCATTAGCTGTGGAAGTTATTATGAACACAGCAAACGTCCGTGGCCTCCAGGCCCCACAGGTTGCATGTATTGAGCACTCACTGAGCAGCAGGCCCCTGGCTCACCTGCCGCTGTGTTATTGCCCACGGCCTGCCATGGGAGGAAGGAGATGCCGGAGGATGGCGGATCGGTGCCTGGCTCTGAGCCCCGTGGGGGCCTGACCTGCTCTGAGGCTGCACTCTGCTCCTGCCCCACACCACCTCCCCACCAGGCGTTGGTCAGGGCTCTTGAGGGGCTGCTGGAGGTGAAATGCTGTCCTCACCACCCTAGGATAAAGCGACCTCAGCTCAAACCCAAACCAGAGTTACCTCCTTCCCACCGAAGCCAGCACTCCGCCAAGGGGGCCTCTCAGCTCCTGGCACCCAGTCCGTCCCTGGTGCAAACCGGGGCCCTAGGATCCAACCATTTCACCAGCACCACACTGCTGGTTCCAGCTTCCATGGGCCTCATTACCCTGGGATAGAGCAGGGGCTTCTAGACTGACCCCTTACGCACAGCCACCCCTTCAATCCATACTTCAGCCGGAGGCACCCTCAAACCTGTGACTCAGCTCATCCTAGCAGCGTAAGTCTCAGCGCCTCCCACTACACATGCACGCACATGCACACACTTGCTCACAAATCTCAGCAACTTCACACACACGCTCACAAATCTCAGTGACTTCCCACCACACACGCACACACACACTCGCTCACAAATCTCAGTGATGTCCCACCACACACACAACGTGCACACACGCACACTCGCTTACAAATCTGTGATGTCCCACCACACACACAACGCGAACTCACATGCACACTCGCTCACAAATCTGTGACGTCCCACCACACGCGCACAAACACACACGCACTCACAAATCTCAGTGACTTCCCACCGCACACGTGCACACACACACACGCACTTGCTCACAAATCTCAGTGATGTCCCACCACACACACACAATGCACACACACGCACACTCGCTCACAAATCTCAGTGACATCCAACAACATGCGCGTGCACACACACTCACAAATCTCAGTGACTTCCCACCTCGCACCCACACACACACACACACACTCACAAATCTCTGACTTCCCACCACACACACACTCACTAGCTCACAAATCTCAGTGACTTCCCACCACACATGCACACACACACGCACTCACAAATCCCAGTGACTTCTCACCACACATGCACACACACACATGCACTCACAAATCTCAGTGACTTCCCACTGCACATACACACACATACACACACACTCACAAATCTCAGTGACATCCCACCACACACACACTCCAACTTGCTCACAAATCTCAGTGACATCCCACCACACATGCACACACACATGCACTCACAAATCTCAGCAACATACCACTGCACACATGTGTGCACACACACATGCACTCACAAATCTCAGTGGCGTCCCACCACACACACACACGCACTCACTCACAAATCTCAGTGACTTCCCACCACACATGCACACACATGTGCGCTCACAAATCTCAGTGACGTCCCACTGCACACAGGAACACACACATGCACTCACAAATCTCAGTGATGTCCCACTGCACACACATGCGTGCACACACACATGCACTCACAAATCTCAGTGACATCACACCACACATGCACACACACATGCACTCACAAATCTCAGCGACGTCTCACCACACACACACGTGCACACACACACGCTCTCACAAATCTCAGTGACTTCTCACTGCACACAGGCACACACACATGCACTCACTCACAAATCTCAGCAACGTCCCACCACACACACACACGAGCACACACACACGCACTTGCTCACAAATGTCAGCGACGTCCCACCGCACACACACGCACACACACACACATACACTCACAAATCTCAGTGACTTCCCACCACACACATGCGTGCGCACACACACACATACACTCACAAATCTCAGTGACTTCCCACCACACGCACACACACACAAGCTCTTGCTCACAAATCTTAGTCACATCCCACCACACACACCCACACGTGCACACACATGCACTTGCTTACAAATCTCAGTGACTTCCCAAGTTCCTGCATGACTGCTTTCTGCACAGCCAAACCCCTACCTGCCCTAGGAGACAATCCTCCTTCTCCCCATGTCCATCCACGGCTCAGGAAGCCACGCCCCAGCCTCCTTTGATTTTAGCCGGGCCAGCTGGCCGGCTCCAGCATGCAGGCCTCGAGGAAGTGGTGCGGCCACTTCTAGGAAAAAGCAGTGACTGCAGATGTGAGTCCCACTGTTGCATTCAGGCAGATGTGGGCTCCCAAGGTCGGAAACTCCACCGGGCACAGAGTCGCCCACAAAGGACAGCTGTCTCAGATCGTCCCAGACTCACAGTGGACTTTGGAAAGGAAAGAAAGAGACCTCAGAGGTGTCCACCTGCTGATATCCAAACTCGTCCATCCTAACTAAGCCGCTGTCTCTCCAAATCCGGGACATCCGTCTCCACTTTGTGACTAAGACTCTGGGACCTGCCATCACCTCCCCTAACTCCCATCTCCTCTCCCTGCCTGTGCCTCCCCATTCATCAGGATTTCAGCTCGATGATGTCTTCCCTAACCAGCCAAGGGGTAGCAGCCCCATGGCCGGCACCTGGCCCCCGTCGCTCCCTCCCTGCACTCATCCTTATTGACCAGCCTCCCTCCCTCCCTCCCTGCACCATCCTTGCTGACCAGCCTCCCTCACTCCCTCCCTGCACTTATCCTTATTGACCAGCCTCCCTCACTCCCTCCCTGCACCATCCTTGCTGACCAGCCTCCCTCACTCCCTCCCTGCACCATCCTTGCTGACCAGCCTCCCTCACTCCCTCCCTGCACTCATCCTTACTGACTGGTCGGCCACTGTGTCTCTTCAACACCAGACTCTGTCCCACCTGCTGCGTTCCCTCTTCCGGCCTCAGGACTCTCGGGTTCCTTGTGTGTCCTCAGTAACACACTTACTGAATTGGTGCCGAATTTCAGTGCTCCTACCAAATACACTTTTGGCAGAATTAATAACCAAAGAGCCACATCTTCAAATCAGGCTACAAAATTCTCTTTTATTTATCAATTTTAACACAAATGCGAATCACTATCATCTAATTTTCAGAACATTTTTATTTTGCTTTTTCTAGGTCATTTCCCTTTAAATAGCACAGGTTGTGGGATTCAAACTGGAAAACACCTCATTGAACTTGGAAATACGTCTCAGTGCCAGGTCTACTTGGTCTCACTCAGCACCTGAATGGATGACATTAATAGAATCTCCTGGCGTGGAAAAGGGGTGGTCTCCTGGAGGCTGTGGTGGCAGCTGGGAGGCCTGGAGCCAGCTGCTTCGTCCCGGCTGCTCTGTGACTGCCCCAGCCCCTAGGCTGCAGGAAGAATGGATCCCAGAGTTAGAGAACGCCAGGCCCGGGGGTGGCTGGGACTTGGCTGGGGCCAGCTTCACTCACCAGATGCAGGGCACATGTTCCCCAGCACACTCGCTGAGGCTGCCTGGCCCAACAGGTACAGAGCCAAGACACAATCATCACATCACATGGACAGCCCGGCCACCCACCCCGTCAGGACGCAACCAGGCCAACAAGAGCCATCTGGGTGCTTCTCTCTGGCCACTGAAGTCTCACAGATGCTATCAGATATTAACTTACCTGACCCAAAACAACCAACAAATTTAAAGTTGTTTCCAGGGACAAAAATGGGGAGTTGGTGTCACAATGGAGGGTAGGACAGGAATAAGGTACAGTGAGAGGCAGCAGGAGAAGTGGCAATTCCTCAGATTAGTCAGGGTGGAGTAGGCTGTGCCACAGTAACACGTGCACCCTCCATCTCAGCAGCTTCACCCGGAGCATGGCAATTTTTCACTCAGCTCCATCCGGCACCCGGGATCCCATGTTTATCACCACTGGGGAGGAGAGGCAGGGTCTCCAGCTCCTACCTGCCCCTTCCCTGAAGGGACGACTGCCTTTTCCCCACCTTCATTGCCAAGGGAGGCTGGGAGGTGTGGGGCACCCCTGGAGCTTTTGGTGGGCATGGCCCACCTCCGACCACAGCTTTCTGTGCAAAGCCTGGATATCCCGCCCTTCCTGTTCAGTTGAAGAGAACCTGTGAGATCAGATGGCAGGAAGCGTCACTTCCAACAAACCCATTCCCGTCCCTCCAATTGCAGATTTTTGTGTATTTGAGTAATCTCATCCCCATGCAAACGTGGTTTCTTCCAGATTCTTTTCACTATCCCAAGACACCATAAAGTGAAGATAAAGTGACAACCCCCAAACTTCAGACAAGGCTTTCTCCATTTGTAGAACCTCAAACAATCCAAATGCCTTCAGGCGAACCCATGAAGCGATGAGGAGTGCCAGCTCCGTTGCCGAAAAAGCCCATTCCATCACCATCCACAGCTTTACATGGTTCTGTGACATGGGACAGTGTTTACAGGAGAAAGAGATGGGGGAGGGGAAACGGAGACTGGAGGGGCGCAGTTGATGGGCAAAGACACAACCACGCACCTCTTCCATGGAAGGACAGTCACACTCCTTTTCATGAGTTAGTGACCGCATTACCCCAGAGAGACTCAGAGATAGTTAAAGGGGCAGATAAACAACTTTTTTTAAAATTCTACTTTAAGTTCTGGGGTACATGTGCAGAATATGCAGGTTTGTTACGTAGATACACATGTGCCATGGTGGTTTGCTGCACCTATCAACCTGTCATCTAAGTTTTAAGCCCCACATGCATTAGCTATTTGTCCTAATGCTCTCCCTCCCCTAGCCCCCTGCGCCCCCGACAGGCCCCGGTGTGTGACGTTCCCCTTCCTGTGTCCATGTGTTCTCATTGTTCAACTCCCACTTATGAGTGAGAACATGCAGTGTTTGATGGCGAGGATGTGGAGAAATGGGAATGCTTTCACACTGTTGGTGGGAATGTAAATTAGTTCAACCATTGTGGAAGACAGTGTGGTGATTCCTCAGGGATCTAGAACCAGAAATACCCTTTGACCCCGCAATCCCATTACTGGATATATACCCAAAGGATTATAAATCTTTCTACTATAAAGACACATGCACATGTATGTTTATTGCAGCACTGTTTACAATAGCAAAGACTTGGAACCAACCCAAATGCCCATCAATGATAGACTAGATAAAGAAAATGTGGCACATAGACACCATGGAATACTACGCAGCCATAAAAAAGAATGAGTTCATGTTCTTTGCAGGGACATGGATGAACAACCTTTTAGAGTGTGCCAAAAATCTATCCACTCTCTCCAGCTGTTAGCAGCCAAAAAAAAATTCACCAGCTTTTCCCTTCTGCCTGATGACCTCATGGTCCTCTGCAGGGCACGCCTCTGCCACCCAGACAAGTGCGACCCTTCTGTGAATGGCACATAGGCCCTGGGTGGAGGCCGGCCATCTGGCTTCTTCTCCTCCAACTCGGGTTCTCTATGGATGACCCCTTGAGATCCCTCAGAGGGCCCATCTGTGAGAAAGGCATCCACGTGCAGAGACTTGAGCCAGCTCACTAGCCAGGCACACAGAGATCATCTTTGCCTCTGTGGTGTTTGTTTCTTACTCGCCTACTGAGAATCCCAACCCCGAAAGGGGCCTCCATGGGAGAGTGCAGAAGGGGCTCCCAGGGCGGGGTGCACGGCGGGTTTTAGGTTGTCTATCTCTCCAGCAGCCACCTCCCTGGAAAGCATGTCTTGGGAATCATTAATTCATCCATCAGAGTCTTTGCCAGCCTCTCCTTAACATGCTGGGTGTCACGGCAATGACACACGTCACCCTGCTCGCTGCACATGGACTGTCAGCCGATGGGCCTGGCAGCTCTGAGGGCTGTGAGGAAAATTAACCAGGGAGCAATGGCCAGGGGCAGAGCAGAAGCCATAGGCACAGCGGCCTCCTTGTCCTCTAGGTTGATATCCACAGATTCAACAGCCTCAGGTTGAAAGCCCAGATACGAAGGACCCACCATGCCACACCATTTTATATCAGGGACTTGAGCATCCGAGGTTTTTGGTATCTGAGGGAGGTATTGGGGCCAATCCCGGGTGAATACAGAGGCCACCTGTATAACCTCAGGGCTTCAGGGCAGGAGGCCCCATCCCACAGATGTCTTTCTCCTTCCAGCCTCTCCCTCCTCCAAAGGGTCCACACTCACCCTTCCTCCCAGGATACTTGTGCCAGAAACCCTGTGCAGACCCCAGCGAAGCTGCTCCGAGGAAGTGCCCAGGATGGATCCACCTGGCGTAAAACTCAAAATAAGCCGGAGACCAAGATGGGAATTGGGAAGTTTGAAGAAAGCAGCCCATGGAGATGCAGCTTGTGGGTGGAAGGAGATGGAGAGCCAGGTACCCTGGGGCCGTGGGGCATCCAGAGCTGCTCTGCCTACATGTCCCACCGAGGTGGGGAGTGTCATGAGCAAGGTGGGACCAGGTGGGATCTGGGAGGGGCCTCAGGGCCCACTGTTCCGGGTGTGGCCATCTGCTCCCTGACATGGAGAGGACACTGACCTGAAGCTGCATCCCCACAAGGCCCCTCAGGTGTCTCCAGCTGAGCCGCAGCCACTGCCTCTGTTGGGGCAGCCCTCCTGCCAGCTCTGCTGAGCAAACTGCAGTTAGGATCTCGCAGACCCACCCCATGAGCTGAAGCCTCAGCAGGGGCCATCCCAACAGTGCCCTGGGTTTCTGCAAATTGCAGTACAGGCCCCCAGGGCCAGGCCTCCTGACTTTCCCCAGGCCCAGCACTCACTTGGTGGCTCTTTGGACCCCTTCGAGACAGCACAGGCAGGGGTCTCCTCCTCCACACTGGCCCCAGTATTCTGCCTGTGCTGGCCTCGTGCCAATGGCAGCCAGGGGTAGAGGGAGCTTGCAGGGGGCTGGCCACTGGCCTGATGAGGCTACTGCACCCTCTGTTTTCATGGCCAGCCACCAAAACCAAACTGTGTGGACTGCCAGGAGTGCCCAGCATGGGAGCCCCCTGACAGCCGGCTCTTGGTGGGAATTTGTGACTAAATGTGGGCTATGGGCTGGGTGTGGTGGCTCACACGTGTAATCCTGCACTTTGGGAGGCTGAGGTGGGCGGATAATCTGAGGTCAGGAGTTTGAGACCAGCCAGGCCAACACAGCAAAACTCCATCTCTACTAAAAATACAAAAATTAGCTAGGTGTGGTGGCAGGCACCTGTAATCCCAGCTGCTTGGGAGGCTGAGGTGGGAGAATTGCTTGAACTAGGGAGGCAGAGGTTGCAGTGATCCAAGATCACACCACTGCACTCCAGCCTGGGTGACAGAGCAAGACTCTGTCTCAAAACAAAACAAAAAATAAAATAAATACGGGGCTAGGGTCTACAGTGTGATGACAATGTCCAAGGCGCTCTTCGTCCAGCGGCAGCCTCAGGAACGTTTGCCGAGGCCTTCATGGGCCAACACATTTACACACACATTCAAGGAGGCATTGGATGCTGTGCACATCAGCAGAGGAGACAGAGCACTGAGGATAAAACACACGTGTCTCCTATGCTGAGAGGGGAGTGAGGTGGCCGCAGCCAGGGATGGCAGACAGAACACAACCATGACAAAGACAGGAAACCCTCCCGATAGCAACAGCCACTGGGGTGATGCGTTTTCTTGAATGCTATTGATTATATTCCCAAAAGGCCATAAATTACAGAGGGAATTGTTCTTAAGGTACTTGCTGAGCCTGACCTGTCCTGATGATTTTCCTGCCACTGTCAGGTTCAGGGGACTTTTGTTCCTTGGCTGATATTAACAAGCATTCTCCTTTCTTGCAGTCACTCCACTGTCCTGAGGATGATGAAGTGGAGTCAGACGGCGTGGAGATAAAGCCAGATAAAGCCATGTCCTATGGCCACCACTTGAGGAGAGAGGAGAGTGGATGTGCTCTTTCAGGGGATGGAGCAGGCCTCTCTCCTCGGGGATGGGGTCTCCCCATGGGGATCTGTGAGGTCCACCCTCTTCACAAGAGAAGTTGAGCATGTGATGGGCTCAGGAGCCTCCTCCACTGTCGTTTCACAGCAAATGCAGGTCCAGAAAGCCTCAGATGCCCCTGAATCCCAGGTTTAAAGCAGCCCATATTAAAAGCCACCCTCCCTGAAAAAGGCCACTTTCAGGCAGGTCAGCCGCTGAAGAACAAATGTCAAGGAAGAAGTGGCGCTTGGCCACCCAGATCCCTCGGGCTGTTTAAAACTAACAAATCGAGGTTGGAAGTGTGTAATGGCAGTGTTGCCTCACTACAAAAGTGCCGCTTTCCACACGTGTACAGACCCTCAGGCATGTGGACAACATCCCGGCGTGCCCCACAGGCGAACGGAGGAGTTGGTTCACTTTCTCTTAAGAGGCTTATTATGTTTCTCTCTGTGATCACTTGAAGTTGGATAAATGATACAGTGCAATTTATTATTTATACAGTATCCTTCATACAGAGCATCACAAAACGTTTTGCAGCAAGAACAAGACAGAGAAGCAGTAAACTCTGCCAAGAAGGCAAGACCTTTCCAGCCAACAGGGATGAGGGCAACAGGACAGCCGGAAGAGGCAAAGCTTGGCCCCGCCAGCCACATTTCCAACTGAAACTGGCCCAAAGGACACCCCTGCTGGAGTCCCAGGGACTCGACCACGGACACACAAGCCCTTCAGCCACCTCTGGGACTCCACCAAGGATTGCTGTCCTGAAATTAATCCCATTAAACCAATGTGGGGTTGCACAAACACAGAAGCATCACTTCAGAGTACAAGAGCGCCAGTCAATGCTGTGGGTCTTTGATTTTGTTGTTGTTGTGTTGCTTATTCTTAGAGGCAGACCAGATTAATTTTACTGCAGTTGAAAATCATGCAAATATAGTTTAGAAGGAGGCATTTAATTCTTTATGGCTCTTGCACACAACACAAATAGCACCTCCAGTACTAACACTGCTAAGTGTTTTTAGTGTTATTCCACTATACAGTACATCACAATGTTAATTTTCCACGTTACTTTATTCCTTCTCCAGACCATATTTTACAACAGAGAAAACAAACTGCTTGTAATTACACTGCATGCCAGGACAAATTAAGCAAACACGCATTTTTAATGCTTCGGGCTGTTAGGGTGAAAACAAAGGACTTCAGTTAAGGTCAATATTAGAGTTATGCAATTGCTCGGGGATGCAAAAGACAAACCCTTGATGGAATGTGGGTAAAATGGAAATGGCTCCACTCAATGCTGCGGAGCTGGATTCTCAAAAATAATGCACTGCCAATGAGGCCAGGACATTTTTCCTATTGCATATTCATTGTCTTGGAGAGTAATGCTAATGCCAATAATAAAAAACAATAACAAATCAACAGAAAAACCCACTGTGTCACTAGCAGGGATGTGAGTCGCTGTCCTGTGCCTCTGCTTCAGACTCACATCCAAACAGTAACGGGAGCTCAGTAGAACCCACAGATATTCATAGTTATGTATTTTTCTTTCTTATTCCTTAGCTATAAAATATTAGTTGACAACCACACCAGACGTCCGACCTTGAGGAAATGCAGAATTGAGAAGGATCCAGGCAGGTTCAGTTTTCTAACTGAGTCAACGCAGTGGAAAGGAACACTGGTAAATGTCCGGGAGACCCGCTTAGATCAGAAATAAGTATTTCTCCTTGTATGGGTCACATGACAACCCCAATGCAGAGGCTGGAAGTGGCTTTGCAAAGATGGGGAAAGAAGAGAACTGCAATGTTCAGAAGCAAAATCCTCAATGTTGCCAACTCTCAGAATGTGAGATGCCTTTTATACCGTGTGAGCTGACTTCCCACTGCCAGGATAGGCACTTAGCATTTCCCCTACATACAGAAATAATATCTGACCTCACCTACCTTTCAGGAACTTCC
The DNA here is from genome assembly GCF_028878055.3 of Symphalangus syndactylus. Lineage (NCBI taxonomy): Eukaryota > Metazoa > Chordata > Mammalia > Primates > Hylobatidae > Symphalangus > Symphalangus syndactylus. The sequence continues at coordinate 8,178,554 of NC_072423.2, read as the reverse complement.
TACATATAATCAGATATGGTCAGTTCTCATTATCTGCGGATTCTTTATTTGCGAATGTGCCCACTCTCTAAAATTTATCTGCAACCCCAAAATCAATACTTGCGGCACTTTTGCAGTCAGTGGAGGACATGCACGGAGCAGCAGAAAATGAGTCACCAACACTCTCGCTCCCAGCTGAGGCCACTCAGGGTGACACACGGCCTTCTCGCAGCTGTCAGACTCCAAACAAGTGTCCTTTCCCCATCTGTTTAGTGTGGTTGCAGACTTCGCTGTTTAAAACCTCCCCAAGTGCGGTGCTGGAGCACTGCCTAGTGCAGGGAAAACACGCAAGTAGAGAAGCTTCGTTCATCACAAGCTGCGGCGTTGCTGGCCCCAAGTTCAATGCTAATGAATCAATAGTAGATACTAAATAAAGCATCTTCAAACAAAAACACACATTAAACAAAATTATGTATTAACTGGCTGATGAAACTGTTGTGACTGGAGGCTCTCAGGAACCTGACCTTGTATTTCACCTAGGAGCAATGGCCTCAGATTCACTATTTCAGTGTTGGCTACAACGTCATAGAGCAGAATTACCCCCATAACAATTGTTGGTAGTGTGCATTTTACATAGATGCATAAAGACATATGTGTTTCTGTTATGCACACGTGTGGGCTTCGTTACATGGAAGGCCTGTGGCTCAGAGCCTGGATGAATTCCTCTGTAAAGATAAGGAAGGAAAGCATGGGCTGAGCTGGGGGCTGAATGGCCAGCCCTGAGCCTCCACCAGGGCCCCTTCCTAACAAGCCACTAAAAACAGAACAGGAAAAATGCCCTGCAAAGCTTTTAGAACAGTCCTAACTGTCCTCATAATGATCCTTCACACACACACACACACACACACACACACACACACACACACACAGCACCTCTAATTCCTTAGACCACTTAGAAAGAGATTTCACATACGTGCAAACGAATATTTGTCCTTTGCCTCAATTTTATTATAGTCCTTAAATTCACTAAAACACCCGAGGTAGGTGTTTCTCAGCGAACTTCCCAGCACCGGGGTTTTCAGGTGTCTGTGATCCCATAATTGGCAATTAAGTTTGCTTTTGGTAACCAGTACCCAGCCGCGTTGCCTCAGTCCCCAGCAGTTGCACAGATGGATGGATAGATGGATGGATGGCCTCTTCTTAATTTGACCAACCACTTGATTCTTTGGCTTCTCACAGCAAAAATTAAGGTGTCTTCTCTTCAGTAATGAGGACAAAGCTGGGCTTAACAATGATGAAACAGCGTTCATGCTGTGCTTATTCTTTAACCATTTAAATGAGATCATTCCTCTTGCTTGAACAAGGACCTGCATTTTAATCCCATCTTCCACAGAGAGCCATCTGATAGCTATTTGGTGCAGTGAAGATTTGAACTAAAAAATAAAAATAAATTCTCCACTGTCTATCACTCAAATCTGCAAACCCCAATGGAAAGGCTGGAGAATAAAGTCTTTGGAATTATCCACCCAAAAGACTCACTACCAACAGGACTAGTAGTAGTTAGTCTTACTTAGCTTCAGGTTTCCTCAGCTGTTCCCAGTATGAGAATGCGGGCATGAAGAGGCGGTCATTATGGAAAGACAAACTCCCTGAGAGTAACTACAGCAGACAGCAATCGTGATGGCCATCACTGTCGCATCAGCAGAAACTCGCTTTTAAGGATCTCACACCACTTCACAAACGGGAGCCGATGCAGCCCACAGAGGACCCCTCAGAGGACCCCACACTGCGCCTGAGATCCTGAGCCTTACCCAATCTCCCAGGACCCGGAACATCACACAAATCACAACGATGCGTAGCATACCCCCTTCTTGTGATGGCAGCGGTGCTATTTATAAGGTACCTCAATATTCATCAGCTTGTCAGTGTGACTTTCTGTAAAGCTCTTACTTCTGAGATAAAATTATTTTCTTAATAACTAACACCACAAAGGTAGATAATATGCAGCTAAATCAACCCAACCCAGTAGCACACATGCACACACCACATGCATGCACACACACACATGCACACATACGTGCACATTCACACACACCCCACATGCATGCACACGTGCACATTCATATTTATGCCACATACATGCACACACATGTGCACACATACGTGCACATTCACACATACACAGGCCCAGGCACCACATGTATACACATGCACACACATGCATGCATATTCACACACTTATTGGCCAGAGTTGAGTCAGATGCTTTCAAAAATTGTCCTGGCCAGATGTGGTGGCTCCTACCTGCAATCCCAGCACTTTGGGAGGCCAAGGCAGGAGGATTACTTGAGCCCAGGAGTTCAAGACCAGCCTGGGCAACGTAGCAAGACTCCACCTCTACAAAAAATACAAAAATTAGCCAGGCCTGGTGGTGCAGGCCTGTAGTCTCAACTGCTTGGGAGGCTGAGGTGGGAGGATGGCTTGTGTCCGGGAGGTCATGGCTGCAGTGAGCTGTGACTGTGCCACTGCACTCCAGCCTGGATGACAGAGCAAGACCCTATCTCAAGAAAAAGAAAAAATTGTCCTGAGAAATGGGACTTCTATTAAGAAACGTTTTATGTATAATCTTAACTTTAAAGGGCACATGAGTGGATCAAGACGGCACCACCTCAAAATTGCCTGTACCACTTTTTCCATCACTTTTTGTCGCTGCCTAGAACTGCTTCTGAAACAACGCCCTGAACCTGGACAGCACCTTGGAGTCCAGAACACAGCAGCACGTGTTACGGGAAGCCTGAGAAACTGCAGCCATCCAGGAGCAGAATCCCCTAAGCCCCCGACGGCTTGGTGACCGTGATCCAGTCCCGAGCAGCGTCCTGACGGAGTCGCACCTCACTAACGGTTTGAGCCGTCAGGTACTGTGACACACGCCGTCTCTCGGGTAAAGAGAAAGAGCCTCACAGTAGTTATTTGGGGGCTTAAGTCAGCTTTAAGCTTTACTTATGAAGTGTTATCCTGACAGGTACACAAATTCTTCAACCTGAGAATTGTTCCAGAATTTCATTCATAAAAACAGTGGTCTCCAACCTTTTTGGCACCAGGGACCAGTTTCATGGAGACTAGGTTTCCATGGATGGGGAGCAGTGGGGGTGGTTTCAGGATGACTCAAGCTCATTACTTTTATTGTGTACTTTCTTTCTATTATTATTATTACACCGTAACATATAATTAAAATAATTCTACAACTCACCATAACATAGAATCAGTGAGGGCCCTGAGCTTGTTTTCCTGCACCTAGACGGTCCCATCTAGGGGTGATGGGAGACAGTCACAGGTCATCAGGCATTAGATTCTCATGAGGAGTGCGCAGCCTGGATCCCTCACATGCGCAGTTCACAATAGAGTTTGCACTCCTATGAGATTCTAATGCCACCGCTGATCTGACAGGAGGCGGAGCTCAGGTGGTAATGTGAGTGACGGGTGGCGGCTATAAATATAGAGGAAGCTTCGCTCGCTCGCCCGCCGCTCACCTCCTGCTGGGCCGCTGGGTTCCTAGCAGGCCATGGACCAGCACGCATCCATGGCCCAGGGGGTGGGGGACCCTGGAATAAAAGAATTTGCCAAAGATTTGCATTCAAGGAAACATACCAAAGCCCTCTATGATCCTAGACCCTTACAGCTGGATGCAACTCTTGGGGACCACCTGCCCAGCCACCTCACCTTACAGAGGAAGAGGACAAGGCTGGAGCCACACCAGCAGGTGCACCCGAGCCCTACACCCCTTTCCACTCTGGGGTCTTCAGGGAGGATAAGGTCGGACACAGAGCGGCAGTTGGCTCAGAAGCCCTTCACGCAGCAGAGTGGGATTCTAGGCTGAAGGCAGCGCAGCTCCCCTAATCAAAGCCACTATCAGCAGAAAGAGAAGGTTCACAGACACAGCAACCTGTGTGCCTCTCACCACTCCCGTGCAAATAAGCAGAAATCTATCCGACTTTCGAAAGGAAAACTATAAACAAGGTCATTTTAAAGTAGTGTTTAGTCATGTGTTTCAGTGAGCTGCTCAGAATATTGGGCCAATTTCAGGAGGAAGAGAGGAGTCTCCCTGCACAGAGGCCCCACACGCCAAGGGAGCTGGGTCCTGCGTGTAGAGCAGGGTGGGCTGTGGGCTCCTGGTGCCTGTGGGCACAGCCCGTCCCTCCCGGCTCCCCTTCTCCCGCCTCCTCCCTGCGGGCACAGTGTCTGCACAGCTGCTGAGCCCCGGGCTCGTGCTTTCCGTCCTGAAGCCCACCAGCATGCGCCACTCAGGAGCAGGCAGAACCTCTCCCTCTCTGGGCCCCCCACACCCCAGGAAAGGGTCACTCTGTCCTTTCACTCCACCAAACCAAATGTCTTTATTGTCACACGTGCCCCACTTTACCACCACTTTCCACTTCTCCCTCTCTTTTAGACCATCAGCCCCTTGAGAACAGGGACTGGATCCCACTTGTTCCTGTGTTTCCAAGGGCAGGGCTGTGCCTGACACATAGTGAGCACTCAGCAAATGTTTACGCAAGGCATTAGGGCACGGATTAACCAGGTAATTGGTTGATCTGTGGAGGCACACGGCCAGCTGGCTGGAAAACAAGGAGGCCTGTTTATGACTCAGGTTAGTCATTAATTCAACAGTATGACATTTCTACATGGATACTTAAAGGACTGTGCTAGATATTTAAAGGATTAAGGTCAGAATAAGATTTAAAAAGAAAAGAAGTGAAAAAGAAAGGAAGGAAGGATAGAAGGAAGGAAGAAAGGGAGGGAGGGAGACAAGTTACATTATTCAAAACCTTAAAATCTAACAGCAATAAGTAATTACCTTATGAAATACGTGGATTGTGAACTCAAGACATTTACCGTATACCTCCTTCTGAAATACGCCTCAGATACGAGAAGGGGAAAGAAAACACTGCTGCCTAGAAAGCCTACGTGAGAAAACGATAAACCAGGAATAGCCGTGCGTACTGCAAAAGGATTCTATTCCCCCAAACACTATTTATCTCTAAGTTCTTTCAAAAATATATGTGTCTAAGCTTCCTGAGTAAATGGGGAATTCAAAGCACCTCTTGTTTCAATGTGATTTACACGCAGCTCCCCTGGAGCAGGTCCAGTGCCCTGCGCACCACACAAGCTCTGGGGCCCTGACCCGACCTGCCGCACCGCGACCCCTCTGCTGCAGGGAAGTGGGAGGGGAAGCCCCAGGGGACGGAGAAGGCCGTGCTGGCTGTGAGATGGCTGGAAGAGGTCCGGGCGCTGCCTCAGGGACACGGGCTCCCACACTTGCCAACCTTGCCCCAAACATCAACCACGGGCTCCGTCTCCAGCCAGACCTAAGGGCCCTCCAGCCCTCTCAGAGGGCGCGTGCATCACCTGTGTCCCGCCCTGGTGCCCAGCAGATGCTGCCAGGCTGTGCTCCCTCCCAGGTCCCTGCACCGGCTGCCTCGCTCACCATCCATGGGTCCGTGGTTCATGTGAATCCACTCCCACGAGCGTCTGTTCTGTGACAGGCGATGCCCCATGAGCAGGACAGACACTAGCGCCGCCACGGCCAAGGTATCAGGCCAGGAGGCAACAAACGGGCCATGGAGATCCCAAGAGGCGGGCAGGGGGCTGCGAGAATGGACAAAGGGAACAGGATGCAGTCCAGGCTGCCAAGGCCTCCACGCACCAGGCGGCAACCCACAGAAAACCTGTCCTACTCACAGCAGGTGTGCGTCCTGCGCCCACCACACTCACGGTGTGTGAGAAAGTGAAGGCTTTGTGAAAAAATGCCATCCTTGTCCCCACGCAATGCACCCCGATGTGCTTGGTTCTAGTCTTCTGCTTTTATTTCCTTTCTGTTTAAAAATAGGTGACATTCCGCTCATGGGACATGAGCCCAAGTGTGGTGTGGAGGTGAGGGAAGATATTCTAAGGGGAAGGGGCTGCTGAGAAGAATCCGTGGACACAGGTGGACCCAGAGGTGCTCCCCACTCCCTTCTGGGTGCTGGGCCACAGAGACAGCAGGTCTATCACAGAGGGCGTCCCTCTCCTGCGCTGGGAGCTGTGTGGACTCAGTAACACCCCTAGGTGCTTGCAGGAATTAATGCAGGTTTCCAATCTGTTTGGCTCAGATACAGCGGGGTGAGTGCCTAAAACAAGGCATCTGGGACCTACCGCGAATGACAAATTCCGTTGGGGCCTTATGTTTACGCCACTGGTGCCGCGAACAAGGCCCTTTACACAGCGCTGGCAACTGGCACAGCACCTGCGTCCTGGGTTTGGGGCGGTCAGGGAGCGCAGGCGAGGGGTCTGGTGCGGGCCTGGACGTGACCGGCGCTCAGCCAGCGTCGGGGCTGCTAATGCTGGGGCCGTTCTTATAATTGTTATTGTTATTATTTTTACAAGGCTCACAGCCACGCCGAGCACAGGACTGGAAATGCGATGTGACCAAAAGCAAGGTTTTCCTCCTGACCCCTGGGCCAGCGTGGCCGTGGCTCTGTGCCCGCCTTCCTTCCATCGGGCGCTGGCTCCTTCTGGAAGCACGCCCATCGCTGCCCTGTTCTCTCACACACATGCAGGTCTCTCCGCGATTCCACTTGCCTGGTGGTGTCTCTTTACTCAAAGGCCTGGCTCCTATAGCCTGCAAGGGAGATAAATACCAACTCTGAGGGCACAGTTTGAAAATCGGCCTCATTTCATCTGCCATTGGGAAGCTAATGATGTTTCAAAGGTGTGGCATGGCTCGAGTTTTAGCAACCAGATATAGCTGCAGAAAACAATCCTCCCGACTCAACTCAACAAGTTCCTAAAGCCGTGGCTTTTCTCTGATTTGTGCAGCCTGCTCTTGGCTTCTGTCACACACCGCGTTTCAGTAACATAAATTACTGAGTTCCACGTGCCAGTCAGATATTTTAACATGATGGATCAGCCTCTCCTTGAGAGGAAAAAGTGCTAAATTTGGAAATCCAGAGCTGTTTGGTCTTCAGATGATATCCATGACATAAAATAAAGTATTTAAAGCCTCGTACTTTACAGCATTGCTAACTTTCAGAATGGAAAAGTTCTGTTTAAAAAAAAAAATCCAAGATTCACAGAGGCCTTGTGGAAGCTGAGAGTTCACCACCCATTGATCCCGCATTTGATCAGCTGGTTCTCGTCCGCATGCCCACCCCACCCCCATCAGTTACTGCGCTGGTGCGGTGAGGAGCCTGCCTTCACTCAGCTCGCTTTCGACAGAGTCACAGGTTCACAGAGGCTGTCCATCAGAAGAGGAGTCCCCTCTAGGGCTCACCATGGCCATCACTGCCCAGGACCTCTAGGAGACAAAGAATTCCATTTTTAAAAATCTAGTTAACATATCAAAGAGCAGTGAATGTGCAAATTGCTGTCATAAGGATTCCTTTATTGCTTTTCCTTTCACCAGGCCCCCCACCCTCCCACCCGCTCCAACAAAGTGACTCGTTGGAAAGAAGAGCGGCTTTTACGTTCTTCAGATGTTTACCTTCAGTAAAAGACACTTCAAAGGGCGCTCACGGGACTCTCCCCTTGCCCGGCAAACACTTAAGCCCCATTGCTGCGATTGACGGTGCCTCTCTCCAGATCATTCACGGAAGCAGCAGCCGGGTTCTTTGGAGGCAGCTGTTTTCCTAATGGGCTCGCGGCTCACGGGTGGCCTGGCTAGGCTTGAGAATGAGACGAGGCTTCAGTGAGCACTCGGGGCCCCCTTGTTACTCCTTCCCCCGCATCCTGAGGCTTGGCCCGTTGGAAGGTTTGTTAGTGTTTTCCGCCTAAGCACGCCACAATCTTGACTTCATCTTTCTGCACAGCATGATTCTCATAAAGATTACTCTGTTCTTCTTTTAATATCAAGTTGCCCAAATGGGTTTGATGAACATCCTTGATTACGAATAGAATGTAAATACATTTAAATGTTACCTCCCAAACAGCAGGAACTGGAGGGCCCCGGAGCCACCCGCTCCCAGGAGAACAGTCACGGCCACTCCCTCCTCCAGCCCCAGCCGGCAGCAAAGACTTGAATGTCCAGCCTTTCTGTGCTTCCGGCTGCTAGAGAGGGATTAGAAAGGAACGCCGCACAGGGAACTTGTATGTGGGCATCCATGGCATCACAATGATAACAATCATAGCACTGCCCGTGACCCACAGACGCCCGGTGCCCTCTAGGACGTTTGCTTAATCTTCAACATCGGGATATATTTGCCCTCTTCTTTATAGATAAGGAAACCCAAGCTCAGAGGATCACTTGGCAGACTAGTATTTCACCCTATTTCAGAACTTGAAAATATGTGCTCTTTTTCACTCAAAATTCTTGCCTTTCTCAATATAGAGAATTTGAAAGAGCCACTACCTCCCGTCAGCCTATAGCCTGGAAATGTTATTTTTCATCGCTAAATCTGGTAAGTCTTGCAGGCAAGTTTTATTTCTTACTTGTGTTTTCTCTAGAAAGGACAGAGATCACCCACATTGCCTGGAAACAGAGTTGCACATTGCCGCAGTGTATGTAAAAACAAGAACTTTGAATGGAGTCTATCACTGTAAACGTTCTATTAGTTTCCTGGACTGACAGTTAACACACAGTGCAGCTCTGGCGGTGGGATATTGTGGGGAAAGATGGTTTTCTGCTTTGTGACAGCTGCCTGGTGTTTCAGAATATGCTTCTGTTCTAGCCAAACAGAGAGGAAGGAAGAGGCTGAAAGCCCCATGAATCTAGAAGGTTCTGCCAATGGGAGGATGAGAACAGGGAAGGGAAGAGACCAGGGCAGGGGCCCCAGGAGCCATCCCAGGAGCCATCCCAGGAGCCATCCCAGGCAGCCCCCACCCTCTGATGCTCGGACACTTATGGACAGCAGGAAAAATTAATTCCGTAAAAGTAATGCCTCGAGGCGCTTCTAAACACGAGTTCCAAGTGACTTAGAAATTGAACTACAAGTGAGGAAGAAGCAACCCTGGATCTCCTGAGGGAACCAGAAGGAATTTGACCGTTTTCCTCAAACACTGACAAAGAGCTCTGGCTACTCAAATTTCCCCTTGGTCATCTCACCCAGCCTCACCCCAAAAGTTGGGAAGACCCCCAGACTCTTTTCAGAGACTAATTCATGTCCAGGATGAAATTCCCAAGCTTTATTCAAAGGTTTTGTCAATCATTTTAAGTATTTGGAGATGTGTGTGTATGAAGCAGATTCAGACACAGAAATGACTCCGAGCTGACGTGTTCCTGAAACCCACATTCCCCCTTTAAAGGGGCAAAGAAGACTCAGCTCCTCATCCACATCACGACCACGAGCGGCTGCAATGGACGCAACTTCGAAACCAGACAGCAGCAGGTGGTGACCCCTCGCCTGCTGGGTCTCAGCCCAGGCTCTTTCTGGGTATCCTCTCACTCTGTCCTCACAGCCGCCCCACACAGCAGGTACAGCTGTTCTGACTTTACACAGGGAGAAACTGAGGCATGTACCAGCCAGTGACTTTCCCAGGGGTCAGGTGTCTAGTGGCAGAGCCAGCGTTTGAACCCAGCGTTTGAACCCAGGGGCTGCTGTCAAAATACATTCAATAAACTGCTCTGCTCATAAAGGAATAGCTGCCCTACTTCTGTCTCCAAAATCTCCCATTTACAAGCCAAGGGAGGGAGTGGTCCCGGACCATCAGCGTCTGCAGGAACAGGGGATGCTCCCTGCAAGAAGGAGCTTACCCATCTGCCCTGTCCTTCCAGAACCCACACTGTTGATCGTTTATCTCAGGAAGGAAGCCACAGGGCGTGGCCCTTCTGCCCACCAGCTGACAGTATCTCCCGCGGTTCACAGCTTCGACGTTGGCCTCTTTCTTTCATGTGTTCCTGTCTCTCTGATTGGATGCTGACTTTGCACCTTGACCTCACATTTTGTGCCCCTGATCTCAGACCACATCCATCCTCACACTGACTGCATCCCTGAAAGACCCCTGGTCTGTGGGTGCTCCGGGCTCCCTGCTGCAGGACCCCTGGTCTGTGGGTGCTCTGGGCTCCCTGCTGCGGGACCCCTGACGCTACTGTGGTTGATCTTCTGAAGAGTTTCGCACATTCACCCAGGCGCATTCACTGAGCGCCTACTCTGTGCAGGAGCTGAGCCTCCTCCAGGCGGCAGGCGTTCATTTCATGCCCCTGGTTGCGCCTGACCATTCTCCGTCTGTTGTGCTGGAATGTTGTCCTGTTGGTGACGTGGAAACAGAAACCAGGGATTGCTTCTCTGAGACTACGTGCAGGTTATTAACTCAATTTTTTAAATGAGTTCTGCCAACTAATGATACATTGTATTTGACTGTTATAGTCCTAACAGACATAGGTTTAGATTTCATATGCAGGAATAAAATTGAAGTTCTATAACAATAACAATTTTTAGAGTTATTGTAACAATTAACTCCATAGTTACCCCTATTATCACTCAATAAATTGTAGTTGTCTTTCTTTAGGGAGAAAGCTTTTAGGGGAAAAGCAGATGATGAATTCAGTCGTATAAATGCCCCTTAAGTAGACATCAAGACCATAGAATAAACCAAATCCTGAAGATGTATCACAAGAGAAAAACAAAAATTGCTAAGCTCAATAAAAGTTTATACAAACACTGACATATACAGAAATATGTGTGTGTGTGTACTCCATAACTAATTTTGCAACCCTAAAATATAAGCACAAGATTAATACATAAACTATAATTTACCATGATTTAAGTTTATTGAAAGGGACAGAATTTTCTATGGTCCAAAGGCAGTCAAGGGAAAAGCAAAAATACCTGGCAGGAGGTTGGCATGTCCACATCGGTGTGATCTGTGCAGTGCATTTCCATGTACGTTTGAAGATAGCACAAGTTGTAATGTAATTGTTGAATAACAAAGTATCTGTCAAAAACGTCAGCTTTTAATTGAAACTCAAACTTGATCAGAAAGAATGCCTTTCGTGCTCTTCATGAAATGAGGGTGCTCTGTACATTCAGCTTGAGGAGGAGGCGCCAGCATTGGAGTCCCTGGGAGCCGAGGGCCTTGGAGTCCCTGGGAGCCGGGGGCCTTGGAGTCCCTGGGAGCTGGGGCCTTGGAGTCCCTGGGAGCTGGGGCCATCCATTTCCAGAGCCACACTGTCTGTGAGTTCTAGATTTTACAATTAAAGGAAGGAATTCCTCCACTAATCGTGGTCTGGCCACTCTGACAATTTGTGTCCTTCAGGTCAAAAGTCAAGTGGAATACGACTGAGATGATTTACAACCAAAATGTGGAGGCGTCTGGACTTTTCTGAGGGGTCTGGTGGGACCCCCATTGTCTGAAACAGTCCACTGTGGAGCGAGCGGAGGGGGCGTCCACCTACACCGGGACAGGCTGGGCCACCACCTTTGTCCCCTCCCCTCTGCAGACCCCAAAACTTGCCTCTATTTCCAAACCAACTCCCAAGAAGCTGCCCACCAAGGGCCAAAATGACCCCCATTCAGAGATGAGGGGCGGCTTGAGGGGCTCAGGCCAGTGTTCTCACAGGAGGGCTGCTGGCTTCAGATCCGCCTCCTGAAACTCAAGCAGAACGTTGTCTAGAAAATTTGGGGTTAGATGAGATGAGCCCTCAGGTCTCTTCCACCTGTGAAGATTAAGGCAGGGCCTCTTGCCACAAGCAGCCTGACTCCCTGTGGAGAGGAGATGACAGTCAGGACCCCAGAGGCTGATGACCTCGTGCAGAAATACCGGGACCCCAAGGATGGAGACTGGCCAGGGAGATGCAGGCCAGGAGCTGGTGCAAGGGGCCCTAGGGGTCCTGGTCACCCCAGTCCTTTAAGAAAGGTGCAGGAACACCCCCAATGTGCTGGTCAACATCAGCTTGCCCCAGACAGAATTCGTCCCCATCACCCTCCACAAAGATGAGACCCTGGGGGGAGTGGGAGGGCAAGTCAAGTACAGGAGGGATGAGTCCCTGGGGGATGGGGGGGCAGGTCCAGTACAGGCGGACGCAGAAGCTGATGACCGTGGGAGACTGGCAGTCACTTCAGCAGCCCAGCCCGGACGGGCAGGAGGGGACCCTCTGCAGGACGGGGAGGAGGGGGACCCTCTGCAGGACAGGGAGGAGGGGGACCCTCTGCAGAATGGGGAGGAGGGTGACCCTCTGTAGGACAGGGAGGAGGGGACCCTGTGCAGAATGGGGAGGAGGGGGACCCTCTGCAGGACAGGGAGGAGGGGGACCCTCTGCAGAATGGGGAGGAGGGGGACCCTCTGTAGGACAGGGAGGAGGGGGACCCTGTGCAGGACGGGGAGGAGGGGGACCCTCTGCAGGACGGGGAGGAGGGGGACCCTGTGCAGAATGGGGAGGAGGGGGACCCTCTGCAGGACGGGGAGGAGGGGGACCCTGTGCAGAATGGGGAGGAGGGGGACCCTCTGCAGGACGGGGAGGAGGGGACCCTGTGCAGAATGGGGAGGAGAGGGACCCTCTGCACAATGGGGAGGAGGGGGACCCTCTGTAGAACAGGGAGGAGGGGGACCCTGTGCAGGACGGGGAGGAGGGGGACCCTCTGCAGGACGGGGAGGAGGGGGACCCTCTGCAGAATGGGGAGGAGGGGGACCCTCTGCAGGACGGGGAGGAGGGGGACCCTGTGCAGAATGGGGAGGAGGGGGACCCTCTGTAGGACGGGGAGGAGGGGACCCTCTGAAGGACGGGGAGGAGGGGACCCTCTGCAGTACGGGGAGGAGGGGGACCCTCTGTAGGACAGGGAGGAGGGGACCCTCTGCAGTACGGGGAGGAGGGGACCCTCTGCAGGAAGTGCAGGTGTTTGTACAGCAAGGGGGGCTCGCCCCGCTGCCCACTCTGGACACCCTAACAAACAAAGCACCTGTGTCATAAATTTCACAAGAATTCAGTGGATGTTTTAAAAGAGCCTCACAAAATGCCGAGCTCAAGGAAGACGCCCAATAAATGGAGAAACGGGGAGAGAGGCTCCTGGGCTACAATTCCCGTTGGCTGATTCAGTTCCAGAAACCCAGGAAAACTCATTCAGGCCATGGCACGGCGGCCTCAGGATCGGGTTCCCTTCCAGCTCAGCGAGGGTCAATTGCTTCCAATCCTAAGTCAGGGCATTGGGGCCACTTACATATGGGTCCTTCACAGAGAAGCCTCAACATGCCCACAAAGGGCAGATGTCCCGGCACCCACAGCTATGGCCTCTGCAAGGGAAAAAACATGCAACGTCCCAGCACCCACAGCAATGAGCAACGAGCTCTGCAAGGGAAAAAAAGAATGCAAACTCTTTTTTTTTTTTTTTAACTGACTTATTAGTCAGAGCAGTAGTTACAATGGTCCAAATCTGAGATGTGCAATTTTTTTTAACTTTGTAAAATGCCAGTTTGTTCTCACCTGCACCAGATCTGCAAAAGCCCTGTGCAGGGCAGATTATGGCAGCCCCTGACGCTGGTTATAATCTGTTCAGCTACACGTGCATGGCTTTCCCTACTCTTTTTTTTCTGCAATATTTTACCCAATTCTGATTTGGAAACACAGTCACTCCTGCCCCGTGCCACCCATGGGCTTTGTGGGCAGACATTCTGTTTATGAGCAGAGACATTCTGACACCCTGTGCCCTGTGCTTCCTACTTCACTCCCCAGCTTTCTCAATCTTCTCTTTTTCATTGAAACATGATACACTGCTTTTTAAAAGGCATCTACAATCTAATTCCTTCCCTTTTGCGGCTTTTTCAGTAGGAATATAATGACCATCTATGACTGAACAGCTGGGGATGATCAGATACCAGACAATCTTATGGGATTTTTTAATTTCTAAGAACAGGAGCTGTGTTTTGCTTTAGGTCTTCGTTCTGTTACAGACTCTACCCAGCACCCCCTGTACACAGGCACCTCCCCAAGGCCTGGAAGCGGGGACGGGTGTTAAGTTGGATCCCAGCAAACTGCAGAAGTTCAGCAGCCTGCAAGTCCTTACGGAGGAGCCCTTGTATTTGTCCTTGGATAATGAAATTCACGGTAGAAGACTGTCCCTGCATCCATGAAGTCTATATAATTCGCTTACTGCAAGGACCTGCTGCGCTCAGCAGGAACCCTGAGAAACTGCGATGAAATTGTAGGATTTAGAGCCAGCGGGCCAGCAAAGCTAGGTGTGGGCACTGCATCGGCAAAGCAACACTAACAACAAACCAGGGTTATGAGCAACCCTTTTACTTGAAGGGAAAGACGCTGTCTGGGATGCCCCACTGCGACAGAAGCAGACCTAACTCTCCGGTTCTTCCACAGCCCGTTCAGGAAGCTGCACCCCCAGAAGGCTTGGAAGAGACCTGCTTGTCTACACTGCGTTCACTCAGAACCTCCCGTCAGCCAAGCCCGTTTTTAACTGGGCTGTGATTGTGGGGTGTGAGGCTTTTGGCAACATCTGTGGCTATATGTGCTTGTGAGCAGGTAAACCCCACTTTTGTCAGGGTGCATGAACTTAGAGGTGTTTTTCGCGTCTCCACCCAAATCTCTCAGAGGAAACATGTGTCTGAAATCACCAGTGCCGAGGCAGGAAACTCCCCAGCACCCTCCCTCCTTGGCGGCCCCCCTCAGAGGCTGAATGACAGGCTGTGCTGGAAACCCCGTCTTGGGTTGAGGAAAGTGGCTTTTAGTTCTTGGTGCCCATCAAGACATGCACAGCATGACACGCAGAGCTCTGCGGGTTCGTTTGCAATCACAGTGTCCCGATGACCAGGGTGTTCTGCCCGAGCTGAGCGTTGGGTCTGTCGCCTTTTTATGCATGTGGGAAAATTGTCCTGTCCCTGAAAACAGGAAATTGGACTTGTCGCTTCGGAAAGTCAGATGAAGAGCAGGGTGTGTGCACACAGACACAAAATGTGCACCTCCAGGAGGCAAAACGAATTCTACTCTACTTCCAGAAGACCACTTCTCACTAATAAAACTATTGTCATTAAGCATAAAAATGCAAGAAATGTGAAACTCAAGTCCGACTGGGGCTTCAGGATAGTCACTCGTTTTCTGATTCTAACCATTCTCACCCATGATCCTGTGGCCGGGTCATGACTGTTTTGAGTCTGACATTGGCAGCAGCGAGTCTCCCTCCCGGGAAGCACAATCTACGGGGCTGCCTCTCTTTCCTGGGCACTTGGCCACAGATGAGCCTGCACACCTCACTGCCAGCTGCAAAAAAGTCACGAAAAGGCAGTTAGCATAGGGGGAAGGCAACAAGCGTCCCCACTCCCCTGCAAGTTTGCACACCTGGAAGTGAGCCGCAGAGAACACACACAGCTTACACCTTTCGCAGCACCAGATTTCATTGGGACACTAGGATTTTGCTTCCTGCCTTTAAACAGTGTTGGTTCCCACTTGGCTCCGATGTCCTTCTTCGTGTCAAGTGTTATGTGCACAAAGGGTTCCCAGTTTTCTGATGTGGAAACGGCCCTCTGCAGAAATCCTAGCAGCTTCCCAGGGCTGGTGTCTCTGTCCCGCTGTCCTGTGGGAGACGCGCTGGTGAGCTCATCAGAGGGGGTGCAGAGGCCACCCAGGCGGGGCCTCCTTCCCGCCCCCACCCACCCCCCTCATCTCCTGCACCCTGTCCCCGGCAGCTGATGACAATTAAATCTATGGGTGGAAGGAATCCACCTCGCACCACCCCACTGTAATTATAACTCTGCTGCCGGCTCCCGGCTCGGACAGGCTCCACCTTGTCTGCGCCCTGATGCCTGGAGTTTATTTACAAGCTCAATCAAGAACGTCTCCAAGACAGCAGTCGCTCTGAAGCTGGGAGGCAGTGATGGATACACGGCGCGGTGGTCGTAGGGGGCAAATATTGAAAGGCAGAGGCTGGAATAATGGACAGTTATGTAAATGTCTCAGGAAACTGTGCAGGCAGCCTCCGCAGCTGGAACAACCGTCTGAGGTTGAGGCCGAGTCGGACTCAGGAGACAACACAGAAGAACCTTCGGGGCCACTGCGCCGTCCTGAGAGCCGGGGAGCCATGCCAGGGTGGCCGGCAAACTTGTATCACTTCCACAGGAGGCCACTAGCTCGCTCCACATCAACAATTTCTCGGCAAGGCGCTCACCACAGATGCGTGACCACCATGTCCTGGAAAAATGAAAGCAGAAACCAAAGCCTCCTTCCTGGGTTCTGAGTCACTTTCGCATCCCTGTCTGATTATTTTCTCTCCTTTTTCTCAAAAGCTCGTTCTCATGGGCTCCTCTGCATGATCGTGGCAGCACTGACCTATGATATTTCACACTTACTCTACCTCCCAAAGTGATTCATTCAACTCTGCCACGTGGTGAAATGTTGAAAGACACCATCGAATTATGAGGGAATCACCCCCAAAAAAAGTCATCGGCACGTGGCAGGACCCATAGGTGACAATGAGAATAAAAGTGACAGGAACTGCTTCCCATCCCTCCCCCGCAAAGACGGGAACCAGGGCTAAGCATGTGGCCCTGCCCTTCAGCAAGGTCAGAGAGGACCACGCTCCTGAAAGTGTGCAGTGGGTGTGAGGATTAGGCTAGATATTTGAAAGCTAAGTCACCAAACAACAACCAAATTTGCATTCACATGTAAGATCATATTTTCAATAATTTATTATTTCAGCTTTAAAAAGCACACTTTTTATATAATTTGATATATATTAATTACACTTCATATAATTTATTGCATACATTGCTGTTATGCTTCCTGCCACAATGTGTGTATATTTGGAATGAGAGACAGGGAACAAAGCCCTTTGGAGAAATGTATTTCTATTCATAGGAATCTGTGGGTTAGTTTGTCCATCTATGAAATGGGTCCAATTGTCCCAAGCTCAGTAACATATTACAGTGGCCTCTGCCATGAGAGATATAAAGTCGCTGAGCTTTTCAGGGAAGGGTTGTCCATAAACCAGCAGCAATGTCATCATTTCTAAAGTGTCACTGCATTTTTTATTTACTTTATTGCAGCCTCAACTTGGAAACGGAGGAGTCTACGTGGTTTAAACAGAAAAGAGTCTGGGAGCTCCCCAAGTGCGCACAAAGCCATTTCTATTCTCTGGAGCATGGTCCCTCAACATATAACCACTAAAAACCGTGCTGCAGAGGGGTATGCAGTGATGGGAGGTGCTTCCGTGCCTAAGAGGGTCACACAGGTACCCACGCTCCTGATGTTACGAAAGCATGATGAACGCAGACATATGCACATAAACAGGCTTCAAGGCAATGCACCAGGTTCTCAAGGGTTCATATCCCTGGATGGTCACTTCGTTCTTGGTACTTTTCTACATTCTCACACTTTTTTTTTTCCAAAAGAGATGTGTTGCACTGGTAGTCAGCACTAAGCGCAATAAACGTTCTCGTTGGATTTGTGTTGTGAAAGGCGTCTCTCCTCACACTCCGGTGATTTCTCCTCTTTTTCTCTCGTCTCTGCTTTAGTAAAAACCCGAGGATTTCTGGATCACTAGTGCTCGGTTGCTAAAAAATAGAGAAAGCATTCTCCTTTCTGCCCTTCAGAGTGAGCAGAGCACAGCCCCAGCAGCAACAGTCATCAAAGGTGCTTTAAGGGGGCGGAGAAGGGAGAGGAAAGGATGAGAAGTGGAAACTGGGAAGAGAAGCAATTGGGGAAGTTTCAGGTGGTAATTAGAAGAGAATAGAGCAGAAAGGAAATGGGGTGTTATCTTGCTGGGGGAGCCTGGCACAGACAGGCTGCTCCGAGGCTCCACCCGGCACAGAGCAGGACAGGGCACACAGGTGGTCCTGATAAACCACCTGCCAGCTGGTCCCAGGCATGGCTTCTAGCTGCAAGCACAAAAGGATTAACAGTTGAACAGAAAGAAAATGGAGAAACCGAAAGTAGTGCCTCCTTCAAACAGGCAGCATTCCCAAACAAATCTCCAGCCATGTTTGCCAGGATGAGGGATGCCTGGACCCCAGGTAAGGGGCCCAGAGGCGCTGGGAGAGGGGGCAGGTCTGGTCCTACGACTGCAATCTGTGCAAATTCTGATCAGATTTAGAAATTGATTAATGACGAAATATACCTAGACTGCTTCCTTTTAAAGCAGTTGAGATTTTCTGATGACGCAGTGACATTCTTAGGGGAAATGAGTGTTAATTGCTGTCTAGACATTTTATTACTACAGTGGGGCACTGGTCATCGACCATCTCTTCTTTTACACATTAAACTCTAGGTCAGCCTAAATTGTTTGTTTCTGAGGAAGAAACTATACAGGCTCAGAGTGGACTGTGGCTGAGCACAGAGACACCCCCCCGCCCCCAACAAGGGCAGGAGGTGGAGAGCGGGGAGGGAGGTGGAGGGACAGGACCACGTCCATCTCAGAGCACACATTTCCCTGATCCATACAGTGCAGGGTGCAGCTCTGTGATTCTGAACAGATTCCACCATTCCACCATGCACGTGACTTCTTTTCAGTTTATGAGCTTTTATCTCTTCATCTTTCTTGTAAGCATTTTTAAAAATCACCCTTCAACTCATTTCCAGGGACAGTTCTGCCTTCTTCCAGCCTGAGAGACAGCAGTTAAAATCGATGAAAGAGGCATCTTCCCAGGACACAGTGAGCTCCTCTTAGACCCCACAATACAGGACAGACCAGCCCTCAGCAAGCAGGGCCTCAGATGCCCAAAAACCGTGTGGTCAATAGATAACATGAAAGTAAAAGCAGCAATGAGGAAAAGAAGAAAACTGCAGAAGTTCAGAAAGAAGGCCCCTCCCTGAACTTTTCTTCCCTCAGAAGAGGTGGTAAGAGCAGAGAAAGAAAACAGGAAGGGCTGGGAGGTGGGAGTTCCCACAGAAAGCACAGGTGAGACTTGCCAGAGCTTCTGGACCCAGGACCTTCTCTTCTCCAGTGAGCCTGGCACAGACAGGCTGCTCCGAGGTGAGCAGCCGGCAAATGCTGAGCACACAAGAGATGCAAGGAGAGTGTGAGATGCCCAGAACCAACCAGAACCAACCAGAAGCTTCCTCCATGCTCACCCTGGTTCAGCCGTGGCTTGGCAGCCATTCTGAACCTCAGGACAGACATCAGCCTCAGACGGGTTCTGCAGAGACAGCTGGAGCATCGCGGGCCCCTTCCAGCTTCTCTTCTGCACCCAAGCCCCTCGAAAAGAAACCCACAGCCCTGGTGTGTGGCGTCCACAAGGCAGAGCAAAGGACAGAGACCAGGGTTGTGTATCGGCTTTGGACCCTGTGGACAGCTGTGACTGCAAAGTCAAGATAATTTATGTTGGTTTTGTATCCATGCTCTTAGGAACCCAGATTTTGTTGACAGATGCAAACCTCAGCATAAGCACCCATTAGCAAATGCACATCTCGTGTTGGTTGTGAAGACAGCACCAGAATCAAGAAGGACAAATGCAGAGCCATCCTTGAGCTCTGTTTACACAGTCATGTTGCAGAACCAACCCTCTATCGAGCATTCCTGAAGTCCTTTATGTCCCCAGAAGGGCGGAAGGAGGGAGAGGGCTCCAGGCCCTCCTGGTGACACCGTGGCTCCAATGCATTTCTCCCCAGCTCTGCTCCTAACACCGTGGCTCCAATGCATTTCTCCCCGGCTCTGCTCCTGATGCCATGACTCCAATGCATTTCTCCCCAGCTCTGCTCCTAACACTGGATCCAATGCATTTCTCCCCAGCTCTGATCCTAACACTGTGGATCCAATGCATTTCTCCCCAGCTCTGCTCCTAACACTGTAGGTCCAATGCATTTCTCCCCGGCTCTGCTCCTAACACTGGATCCAATGCATTTCTCCCCAGCTCTGATCCTGATGCCATGACTCCAATGCATTTCTCCCCAGCTCTGCTCCTAACATTGTGGATCCAATGCATTTCTCCCCGGCTCTGCTCCTAACACTGTAGGTCCAATGCATTTCTCCCCAGCTCTGCTCCTAACACTGTGGATCCAATGCATTTCTCCCCGGCTCTGCTCCTAACACTGGATCCAATGCATTTCTCCCCAGCTCTGATCCTAACACTGTGGATCCAATGCATTTCTCCCTAGCTCTGATCCTAACACTGTGGATCCAATGCATTTCTCCCCAGCTCTGCTCCTAACACTGTGGATCCAATGCATTTCTCCCCAGCTCTGCTCCTGATGCTGCAGCTCCAATGCATTTCTCCCCAGCTCTGCTCCTGATGCTGCAGCTCCAACGCATTTCTCCCCAGCTCTGCTCCTAACACTGTGGATCCAATGCATTTCTCCCCGGCTCTGCTCCTAACACTGTGGATCCAATGCATTTCTCCCCGGCTCTGCTCCTAACACTGGATCCAATGCATTTCTCCCCAGCTCTGCTCCTAACACTGTGGATCCAATGCATTTCTCCCCAGCTCTGCTCCTAACACTGTGGCTCCAATGCATTTCTCCCCGGCTCTGCTCCTAACACTGGATCCAATGCATTTCTCCCCAGCTCTGCTCCTAACACTGTGGCTCCAATGCATTTCTCCCCGGCTCTGCTCCTGATGCCACGACTCCAATGCATTTCTCCCCAGCTCTGCTCCTGATGCCCTATTCCAGTGCATTTTTCTCCAGCTCTGCACCTGACACCTGGCTCCCACCTCACAGGAGTCAGCAGGGGAGGCCCACTCTGTAACCTCAACTGAATCCACCCTCATTTTGCTCTTTCCAAGAACCAATTGCAGATTCTTTGTCCCAAGCACAAGAGTTCTGAGTCCCGTTCTCTGTCTCACTAATTGAAGGATGTCACCCTCCACAGTCTATATCTACATGTGGGCACCTGAGCCAGGTGGAGTGAGCTGTCCCCCTGGGAATGTTTGGAGAGGCCTCTCTCCTTCACCCAGAAGCCCATCAAAATGGCTATAAACGTGTTTGGACAGGAAGGTGCCACAGAGCACAATATTCCTCAAATTATCAACAGAACGAGGAGCTCTTCCTGGGGTAAGGAAGGCCGGGAGGAATTCCCTCTTCCGGCCCCACGCAACAACCCCGCAGAGGTGCCCAGGCAGAGGTGCTACCTCCTTGCTTCCAAAGCGCAGGCCTCAGAGCTCCATGAACACATGCAGCCTTGTGGCCCAAATAGCAGAGAACAGTGCCCTTGACTTGCATTAACTGTGTTCTTGTTTTAACAGCTTTATTGAAATAGAATTTACATACCATAGCTTCAGCCTAATGTGCACCATTCAGTGTTTTTAGTGCATTCTCAGTTATGCAGCCATCACCATATCCTGATTTTAGAATATTTTCATCACCCCAAAAACAGCTCGTACCTATTAGCCTTCATATCCACCCCCATTCCGCCTCCCCAGGGAACAGCTGATCCACATCCATCTCTACCCATTTGTTACACTGGACACCATATGTAAATTAATCATACAATATGGGGTCTTCTGTGTCTGGCTTATTTCCTCTGACAAAATGTTTTTGAGATTTATCCACCTCGTAGCCCCTGTCAGTGCTTTGCTGGTTTCTACACCAAACAATACTCTGTTATGTGACTGCACCACAATTTGCTTCTCCAATCACCCACCACGGACATTCGGGAGCTCCCACCTTTGACTGCTATGAATACTGCTGCTGGGAACTTTCCTGTGCAAGTTTCTTGTGTACAAGTGTTTTCATTTCTATGGGTAGAAACCTAGGGGTGGAATTGCTGGGTCACATGATAATTCCGTGTTTAACATCTTGAAAAACTTATGTTGACTTTTATACCTGTGGAACTTCAGAACTTCTGAGAACACATTTCCTGTTGAGCGTGCTCTCTATCTCGGAGAGCAAAGCTACCACCTGCAACTTTTATCTAGTTTGCACATTTAAAAGCTACAGCAAGACACTCAAATACCCTGCACAAAGTTTCTAAACGTAAGGGAGCACAAGTCTCAATTAACCCAAGTTAACACGAGTGTGGTTACAATGGACCAGGACAATGGGCGTTGTTTTATTTCTTAACCCACAGAGAGTCCCAAGAATGGGCCCCCATTTGAAATGACCTAAGAGGCCCTTATCCCAGTGGCTGACTTAAGCATCTCAAAGATGTGAAGGGCTTTTTATCTCAATGCTTTGTTCCTTCCTTTTATGCGTAATCTGTTCCTAACAAGGTATCTGCTTTTGCTGATTCTTTTCTTCCAAGAAAAGCAATGGAAAGAATTGATGTTTTATAATTCGTGTTTGCAAGCCAAGGAAAAAATTATTTTTCAACAAGCAAAAGAAGAAAAGAATGAGGTAGCTCCAGCCTCACGTGACAATTTGTAAAAATCTTAGCTTAAGTCTAAGAATGCAGTGATTTCAAAAATATGTCTTTTCACTCACTGCTTTGCAGAAAAGCTCTCCCGATTTTTAGAGAGCAGGATGAGTTTTCAGAGGTCTCCACTCACTGAGTCCTTACAAAGCCCGCCGCTGTGCACAGGAATGATGGGCAGTGGCCCCAGGAAGGTGAGATGCCACTCAGCTACTGAATGCCGTTTGCTTAACCAAGTCAGGCACTGACTGCATAAAATTATTGTGCAAATAAGGGTCACTGGCATCGTGAAGTTTTATATCGGAGCCGACGAGGAAAGAGCCATCCACACCCTGACACCACACACAGAAATGCACTGCAGAACTGGAGGCCACTCAAGACACCTTGTGTGGTTTTCCGAGAGCCAATTTGAGCCCCCGGGGGGAGCACGCCACTCTCAAAGGCAGGCGCCAAGGGAGGTGCACTCAGCTCTGGGACAGGCTGTGTCATCTGCACACTCCCCGCCGTGGCCTTTGCTGGTCCCCTGCATTCCAGGGCGGTTCTGCATGGGGAGAACCAGCCTGCAATCCACGAGAGGCAAGAGGACCAGTACTGCCCAGTCCCGTGTTGAGCAAGAAGACAGCTTGAGGCTCACGTGTTCATTCACTCAGCAGTTACTTCCTGGACACCCGCCCGTCATGGGCCAGGCTCCATGCCAGGCTCAGGATGCACCAAGAACAAAACGGCTTCCTGGTCTGTGGGGCTTGTACTTCAGCGGATCTCATTAGAGCCCCATCTTTCATAGCCTAACACAGTAATCCCATACACAGACGACAACGATATCTGCGAGTATCCACTGAGCGTGTGCTATGTCCAGGGTTTGTATACTTCATCCTGTCTATCTGGTTATTCCATCAACCAGTACTTACTGGGACCCTGTCATGCAGCAGCCATATTTGGATGTTTCATTTATTTATTTATTTTATTTTGAGACAAGGTCTCGCTCTGTCACCCAGGCCGGGGTGCAGTGGTGCAATCACAGCTCACTGCAGCCTTGACCTCCCAGGCTCAACCGAGATTCCCACTTCAGCCTTGTGATTAGCTGGGACCAGAGGTGTGTGCCAACACACCCGGCTAATTTTTGTATTTTTTGTAGAGAGGGGGTTTCGCCATATTGTCCACTCTGGTCTCAAACTCCTGGGCTCAAGCGATCCTCCCACCTCAGCCTCCCAAGATGCTGGGATGACAGGCGTGGGCCGCCGCATCCGGCCCATGCACATTCTTGAAGTTAGGGATACAGAAAAGGACAACAGAGGCCCAGCTCTGAGCCCCACGGACCCACTCGTGAACAGACACACAGCAAACACTGAGGAGTAGCTGGTGAGAGGGAGGGCTGATCTAAGGAGCGGTCGAGGAAGCCACCGCAATCATCCTATTTAATAAATGTGAGAGGCTAATGAGTTGTCTAAGGTCACCTCCTGGCATGAGTGCAGCTGGAAGCCGAGGGCAGATGGACCTGAGCCTGCCATCTTGTCCTCCTGTTCACAAATGATCCTGTTTTGATTTCAAACCCTTGATGTATCCTCTGGTCCCTTCTGGAACGCCCACCCAACAGGAAGCCTGGTCCGTCCAACCCTGCCCTTCATTATGCTATTGCTCTATGTTCTTGCTGGGTGTGTGTGTGTGAATACATGAGTGTGTCTGAGCGTGAGCCTGTTGCATGTGTGCAAGCCTTGTGCCCTCAACAGATTATAAAGGACTAGTCTCTTTTTAAATTTACATAAACTCCTTGCGTGTGGTTGGACATGCACTCAATACCAAACTAATCACAATTTGACAAAGGATAAAGCTGCGCAGAAAAGTGGAATCTCTCTATGAATCAATAGCCAAGCTAATGTGGCGGAAGATACCTAAAGAAGTGGCCCTGAGGTTCCTACACACCCAGCAAGGCCAACGCCACCCACACACCTCAGTGCCCACCACGCCACGGGTGCAATCGGAGAGATGGATGGCGTGAAATGTTTGTTGTGTGAGAATGAGAGGAAAGCATCTGACAGGTTCATGTCCCCAAACAGACCACACACCCTTCACTCTGGACCTGCACAGGGAATCCTTCTCATCCTTCTTTCTCTCAAACTGTCCTATGGATAATCTGTAAAATGCAGTGAGTTTAGAAATTTAACTCACTTCTCTTTTTTTCCCTTCAGTACCAGGCTGAGAAGGAACTCAGAAGAATTGGAGAGAGCAGGAACAGCTTCAGGCGAAAGAGGTGAATATTCTGCCGAGCTCCAGTGGGCTGATCCAGCTGAGAAACCTGCCTGGGGAGACGTCCCGCTGCCCTGCGTGTGGAGGTCGGGGGAACAGACTGGCTGCCAACCCCGGCGCTGGAACTACTCAAGTCTGCCTTGGCACAAAGCTGCAGAGATGCATGAGTCAGGAGTGTGGCTCTGCCCCCATAAAACCTCGTTCATGGACACTAGAATTCCTACTTCGCAGAATTTTCACACGTCAAGAAGTGTGATGCTTCTTTTGATTGTATTCATTTATTTTAAAATGTGGAACCATTCTTAACTCACAGACAATACAAAACCCACACAAAATCAGCTGGGTTGGACCAAAGGCCTGCGTTCACCAGCCATTGTTCTAGAGGATTATGTAACATGGTCAGATTCTACATAATATTCGTTTTTCACATTTTCATGAGAAAAAAATGTCAATTTATAAATAAATCATTTTAGGTGGTGCAGGCCCATGGCACCCCACAGTCTGGCACTCATGTCACCGGTCACCGTCAGCACCCCTTCCCAGTGGGGCCCTGGTGGGATGGCCACGTGGAAGGCAGGCCTCCATCTCGGCTGGCAGCGCCCACCTCTAACTCCGAAAGCCTTTTGCGTGGTCTCAGTTAATACTGGAAAGTGTTGAGAAAGCTTTGCTAAAATGTGTTGCGTTTCCAGAACAATCTAATAACTGGAGTATTAACTAGAAGTACAAAGATCAAACATGAAACAGACAATATAAAATAAATTAGATTA
Source organism: Symphalangus syndactylus (assembly GCF_028878055.3). Classification (NCBI taxonomy): domain Eukaryota; kingdom Metazoa; phylum Chordata; class Mammalia; order Primates; family Hylobatidae; genus Symphalangus; species Symphalangus syndactylus. Next base: position 8,153,379 of record NC_072423.2, on the reverse strand, counting down.
AAATTTAATTGTGTGGAGCAAAGTTCAATATTTTATGAAATGAACTGAAAATGCAATGAACAGGCAGGTCTTTTCAGACTGTACGTTTGTGCGTGTGAGTTCGGTCTCTCTGTGAGTGTGAGTTCATGCCTATGCATGTGTGAGTTCATGTCTGTGCATGTGCATTCATGTCTATGTGAACACATGTCTGTGTGTGAGTTCATATCTGAGTGTGCATTCATGTCTATGTGAACACGTCTGTGTGTGAGTTCATGTCTGTGAGTGTGCATTCATGCCTGTGTGAGCTCATGCCTGTGTGTGTGAGTTCATGTCTACCTGTGAGTGTGCATTCATGTCTATATGAGTTCATATCTACCTGTGGGTGTGAGTTCATGCCTCTGTGAGTGTGAATTCATACCTGTGAGTGTGCATGCATGCCTGTGTGAGCTCATGTCTATGTATGAGCTCATGCCTATGTGTGTGTGAGTTTCATGTCTGTGGGTGTGCATTCATGTCTATGTGAACACATGTCTGTGTGTGAGTTCATGTCTGTGAGTGTGCATTCATGTCTCAGTTCATGCCTGTGAGTGTGAGTTCATGTCTGTGAGTGTGCATTCATGCCTGTGTGAACGCATGTCTGTGTGTGAGTTCATGTCTGTGAGTGTGCATTCATGTCTACGTGAGTGTGAGCTCATGTCCATCTGTGCGTTTCAGTTCGTGTGTCTCTCCATATGTGTGTTTTTTCCAGGTTACCGCTGGCCTGTTTCTACAGTCTCACCCTCTCAGAGCTCCTGGGCTCTTTTCTTTGAAATAATATGGGTAATTATCAAAAATAATTCTCACAGCCTGCACTCGTCAACACATTGTTCGCGTGGCAGTGTTCCATGGACACCCGTAGCTGCTTACAGAAAAGACTGCGAGGGGGCTGGGGTGGCCAAAGCAGCTTCACGCGGGAAAGAGCCGCCCTCACCCTCTCCACCCTCAGTGAACTCACGTTGTTGCACTTTTAAAAGTATTTTCTTGTCATGTGTTACTCTTAATTGACGCTTAATAATTGCACACATCTGTGGGGAACAGGGAACGGGGAACGTGCCGATGGATCCACGCACACAACCTGGAATGATAAAACGGGGGACATGAGCGTATTCGCGGCCTCAAACATTTATCATTTCTTTGTGTTGGGAACATTCCAAATCCTCACTTCTAGTCATTTTGAAATAGACACTAAATTACCGTTCCCTACGGCCACCCTGCTGTGCAACAGAAGAGCAGAACGTGCTCCTCCCTCCCCGTAGCCGCACACGGTTAACCTGCCTCTCCCTGTCCTCCCCGGCCCTCAACCAAGCACGCTGCACCCGGCACAGGAATCACAGGTGGTCCAGGGGCCAAAATGCCTTATCCCATCCCCGGACCCAGTGGACCTGCATGCACCAGGCAGCTCTGAACTCCTGGGGGACATAAGTAAAATCATTCTGTCATGCGTCTGCCATTACCATTGCTAAGCTAAGCAAGAACATATCGCCACGCGTCAGACTCTCTGAAAATCTCCCTGTGGTAGGCACGGGATGGGCTGCACCCCACGTTGGTCACTGGCACGGGATGGGCTGCACCCCGCGTAGGTCGTCACGGGATGGGCCGTACCCCGTGTAGGTCGTCACGGGATGGGCTGCACCCCGCGTAGGTCGTCACGGGATGGGCTGCACCCCGCGTAGGTCGTCACGGGATGGGCCACACCCCACGTTGGTCACGGCACGGGATGGGCTGCACCCCGCGTAGGTCGTTATCAAGGGATGGGCTGCACCCCGCGTAGGTCGTCGTCACGGGATGGGCCGCACCCCGCATTGGTCACTGGCACGGGATGGGCTGCACCCCGCGTAGGTCGTCGTCACGGGATGGGCGGCACCCCACGTTGGTCACTGGCTTGGGATGGGCCGTACCCCGCGTAGGTCGTTATCAAGGGATGGGCTGCACCCCGCGTTGGTCACTGGCACGGGATGGGCCGCACCCCGCGTAGGTCGTTATCAAGGGATGGGCTGCACCCCGCGTAGGTCGTCGTCACGGGATGGGCCGCACCCCGCATTGGTCACTGGCACGGGATGGGCTGCACCCCGCGTAGGTCGTCGTCACGGGATGGGCGGCACCCCACGTTGGTCACTGGCTTGGGATGGGCTGCACCCCGCGTAGGTCGTTATCAAGGGATGGGCTGCACCCCGCGTTGGTCACTGGCACGGGATGGGCCGCACCCCGCGTTGGTCACTGGCACGGGATGGGCTGCACCCCGCGTAGGTCGTCATCACGGGATGGGCGGCACCCCACGTTGGTCACTGGCACGGGATGGGCTGCACCCCGCGTAGGTCGTTATCAAGGGATGGGCTGCACCCCGCGTTGTTCATTGGCACGGGATGGGCTGCACCCCGCGTAGGTCGTCGGCATTTTTTTTTGGATGCATTGTAAATGAAATTATTTTCTTAATTTTCTTTTCAAATTGTTCATTGTTAGTGTATAGAAATACAACTAATGTTTGTGCATTGACTTTATATCATGCTACTTCGCTGAATTCATTAGTTCTAACATTTTTGTGAAATGTTTAGGGTTTTCTACATATAAGATCATATCATCTATGATTTTTCTTTTTCCTAATTTGGATGCTTTTTTTTCCCTAATTGGTCTCTGTAGGATTCCAGTACTTTCTGAATAGAAGTAGTAAAAACAGGCATCCTTGCCTTTTTCCTGATCTTAGAGGATGAAGTTTCAGTCTTTCATCATTAAGTATGCTGTTTGCTGTGCGTTTTCATACATGACTTTTATTATGCTGAGGGAATTTCCTTCTATTCCTAGTTTGTTAAATATTTTTATTATGAAAGGGTGTTGGATTTTGTCTAATGGTTTTTCTGCATCAATTGAGATGATCATGTAAGGTATTTTTTTCATTCTATTAGTGTGGTATATTACATTGATTAGTTTTCATATGTTGAATCATCCTTACATTCCAGCAGTAAATTCCACTTCGTCATGGTGCATAATCCTTTTAATAATCCTGAATTTGGTTTGTTCATATGTTGTTGAGAATTTTTCATAGATGTTCATAAGAAATATTGGTCTGTAGTTTTCTTGGAGTCTCTTGCTTTTGTGTTAGGACAGTGCTAGCCTCATGGAATGAGTCAGGCAGAGTCCCCTCCTCTTCAATTTTTTGAAAACGTTTCAGAAGAATTGATGTTAGTTTTTTAAATGTTTGGTAGAACTCACCAGTGAAGCCATCAGGTCCAAGGCTTTTCTTTATCTGAAGTCAATCTCCTTGCTAGTTTTAGATCTATTCAAATTTTCTATTTCTTCATGAGTCAGTCTTGGCAGATTTTGCATTTCTAGGAATTTGTTGATTTCGTCTAAGTTATTCAATTTGTTGTCATACAATTGTTCATAGTACTCACTTATAACCTTTTTTTATTTCTGTGGAATTGGCAGTAAAAATGTCCCCACTTGTATTCTGAATTTTGAGTCATCTCTTTTGTTTTAGTCAATCTAGCTAAAAATTTGTCTGTTTTGTTGATCTCTTTGAAGAACCAGTATTTGGTTTCAGTGATTTTCTCAATCGTTTTCTATTCTCTATTTCATTTATCTCTGCTCCAGTCTTTATTATGTTATTCCTTCTGCTAGCTTTATTCCTTCTGCTAGCTAGTTATTCTTCTTCTAGTTCCTTAAGTTGCAACGTTAAAAGTTGTTGATTTGAGATGTTTCTTTTTTACTGTAAGAACTTATAGCTACAAATTTCCCCTTTATCGCTGCTTTGGTTGCGGTCCGTAAGTTTTGCTATGTTGTGCTTTTCATTGCCATTCATCTCTAAGTATTTTCTAATTTTCTTTGCGATCTTATCTTTGATGCATTGGATGTTTAAGAGTATGTTGTTTGATATTCACAAATTTTTTAATTTTTCAGTTTTTCTTTGGTTATTGATATCCAACTCCACTGTGTTGTGGTCAAAGAAGATACTCTGTATGATATCCATCTTTTTAAACCTATTGAGACTTAATTTGTGGCCTAACATATGGTCTATTCTGGAAAATGTTCCACCTGCACCTGAGAAGAATGCGTATTCCGGTGTTGTTAAGTAGACTGTTCTGTGTATGTCTCATAGGCCCATTTGGTTTACTGTGTTGGCCAAGTCCTCTGTTTCTTTCTTTATCTTCTGTCTGGCTCTTCTATGCATTATTGACAGTGGAGTAGTGAAGTTTCCAATACCCCACTAGTACAGTACAGCCATCTATTTCTAATTTCAATTTTGTCAATTTTTGCTTCATATATTAGGATTATCCATTATTAAGTCCATAAATGCTTGTAATTGTTATACATTCCTGTTGTATTTTCATTTTCACCCCTTTCAGTTATTGATGTCACAAAATACATCTTTATACAATGTGTGCCAAAAAATGTAAATTAAGAATTATTTTTATAATACATAATATCTCTTACATTATGTAGAAAATAAAATGTAGAGTGATAAGCCAAAGTTGCAATAATACTAGCTTTTAGGCTAATAACTTTTAATGTATTGTTTATATATAAAACAAAAATGGAATTACAAACCATTTTTACAATGATACTAGTTTTTATAATTACGCATGTATTTATCTTTATTGAGATCTTCATTTGTTTAGATGGCTTCGAGTTACTCTCAGTGTTCTTTTCTCTCAACCTCCACGACTCCCATTAGCATTTTTGTAGGGCAGTTCTACTGGTAAGGAACTCCCTCAGCTTTATCTGGGAATGTTGTATTTCTCCCTCACTTTTGAAGGACAGTTTTACCGATATAAGGTTCTTGGTTGATAGGTTGTTGGTGTTTTTTTAATTTTTCTTTTAGCATTTTATCAGTCCACTACCTTCTGGCCTCCAAAGTTTATAATAAGAAATCTGCTGATAATCTAATTAAAAATTATTTGTATGGGATGAATTGCTTCTCTCTTGCTGCTTTTAAAATTCTCTCTTTGGCTTTTAAAAGCTTGATTATAATGTGTCTCAGTGTGGGTCTGTTTATGTCCATCCTGATTAGAGTTCATTGAGTTTCTTGAATGTTTATGTTTGTATCTTTCATCAAACATGGGATATTTTCAGCTATTATTTCTTCAAATAATCTCTCTTTCCCTTTCTCTCTCTCTTCTCTTTCTGAACTCCCACAATGCTTATGTTGGTTCACTTGATAACATGCTACACATTCCTTAGGCTCTATTCACTTTTCTTCGGTATTTTTTCTTTCTTTACCTCAAACTCAATAAATTCAATTGTCGTATCTTCATTTCAATTGACCTTCACTGACTCTTTCTTCTACCTGCTCAAATTTGCTTTTGAATCTCTCTCTCTCTGGTGAATTTTTTATTTCAATTGCTGTACTTTTCACCTCCAGAATTTCTTTTTTTCTTAGGTTTCCTAACTCTATTGATATTTCCATTTTATTTATTCATTGCATTCTTGACTTTCTCTATATCTTCCTTTAGTTCTTTGAGCATCTTCAAGACAGCTTTTTTAAAGCCCTTATCTAGTAGGTCCACCATCTGGTCTTTCTCTTGAACAGTTGCTTTATTTTTTGCCTGTCAATGGGTTATACTTTCCTGTTTCTTTGTATGTCTCATAATTTTTTTGTTAAAAGCTGGACATTTGAATTTAATGATGTGATAACTGGAAATCAGACTCTCCTCTTTCCCCAGGGTTTGCTGTTGTTGGTACTGTTTTTGTTTTTTATTGTTTTAGGTTGCTTCCACACCAAAGACCAGCCTGAAGTGTCAACTTAAGGTCTTCTCAGCTCTTTTCTGAGCCTGTGCCTTTCCCTGGGCACTCACGCTTTCTAATTTTCTTCATATATGCAGTTACTTTTGAACGTTTTAGTTTTTAATGTCTGAGTTCCAAAAGGAGAAAACGAGAAAAATAAAAATGAGGGGAAAGATGCCAGCTCTTTAAATCCCCTGGAAGTCAGTATTTTGAAGCAGAAGTGACTTCCAAGGGATTTAAAGGAGGGGTAGGGGCTTGCATCAATTGCAGCAGGTGCAATGACAATGGCCCCTGCCTCTTTGTCTGTCTCTATGATTAGAAGCAGCAATCTTCAATCCAGGCACAGATCCCAGATATTTGGAGGGCAGGGTCCGTTTGCCCACCTGGCTGCTGTAAGCTGTGTGCAGGCTGCTTCAGAAACATGTTCACAACTCCCGGCCATGGGGCTGGAGATAAGGGATAGGTAGCGTCTATTGTGCCAAGAGCTGAAATGGACTGAAATTGACCTCAATTTACCAACCTACCATCCTTCCCCTGGAAGTTACATGCCTTCAATAGACTTTAGAGTCCCAAATAGTTACATCAGCCAGATCTTGCCAGTGCAACTGTGGTCTAAAGGGAGATGGACTCCTGTTGCTTCCTACTCTGTCATCTTCCCAGAATCCTCCTTCTATGTTATTAATATTCATTTCATTTTGCAACTTCTTTTTCAAAAATTATTTTAGCCATTTGTGTTGGTTTAGAAAAATATTTTCAACTCTTCTTTGGACCTAACTTTTTGTTGTTCTACTCATTTTTATCTTCATTACAAGTATTGTTACACTGGAAATTTCTCATATTTTATTTTGCCACAGAATAATGTTTGTAAAGTGGTTCATAGCCAGCACACTTCAGCAGCACTCATCGATATGGCTTGGTTGTGTCCCCACCCAAATCTCATCTTGAACCGTATTTCCCATAATCTCAACATGTCGTGGGAGGAACCTGGTGGGAGGTAATTGAATCGTGGGGGCAGTTTCCCTCATGCTATTCTGGTGATAGTGTGTAAGCTCTCAGGAGATCTGATGGTTTTGTAAGAGGCTTCCCCATTCACTCAGTTCTCATCCTTCTCCTTCCTGCCACCATGTGAAGAATAATGTGTTTACTTCCCCTTCCACCATGACTGTAAGTTTCCTGAGGCTTCCCCAGTCCTGTGGCACTCTGAGTCCATTAAACCTTTTTCCTTCATCAGTTACCAAGTCGTGGGTATTTCCTTATTAGCAGTGTGAGAATGGACTATATACTCAACATTTATGTTGAATTCATTCAAAACTGTTAGGCTGGTTATAGAGCTCTTGGTAACAGAGCTCTGTAGATGCCCCCACTGCTTGCTTTACTCTTTTTCTCAATATTTTATAGAGATTGCTCCATTCTTTCCCTAGACATGTGGAGAAGTCTGAGACAGGTGTGCTATTTTTTCCTTTGTAGCTTTCCTGTTTTTTTCTGCCTGGAGGTTTTTGGATTCTACCTTTATAATCAAATTTTTTCACATGACCAGATCTGGCCATTGGCTTCGCCTTGTTGTATACAATGAGCTGATTCAATCTGAAGCTCAGTATTGAATTCAGAAAACTAAAATTAAATTATGTCTTCCATTACAGCTTTTCTTTCCAATGAGCAATGATAAAAATTTATTTTATTTGTATGAAGTTTATTTTTTCTAGAAGAAATTATTAGATTGTCCTACTCATCTCTAACTTGATTTTCTGTAGAATGTAACCTTTTTTATTGCTTCTAAGATTGTCTTAAATTTTGCAATTATCACTTTGTTTAATTATTATTTTAATGGATCCCATACCTACTCTTTTAAAGTTTCCTCCGAGATATCTCCATTCTCACTCTTTTCTCCTTATCCCATCTTGACTCTCTGAATTTAGAGTCCTGAGTATTGAGAATATGAAGAGAATACTTCATAAATCTTTTCATTTCCTACAGTAAAGTCCTTATTAACATATAATAATAAAACCAACAGCAACCATGAGTAAGGCTGATAGTGTGTGTCTGTTAAGCCCACTGACTCCATGTTGAGAATGGTTTGAGCCATTCCTCCCGCTTTAACCATTTATTCCCCATAAAGCCCCACGTGAAGTCAGGGGCATCCTCGTTACCAAGGTCGCACGTGTAGCAAAGCCAGAGCCTGCCCCGTCCCACTCCTTTGCATCTCGTGTGCACGTTCTCCATCCTTTCAGTTACGGAATCTTCCCAGAGGCCCCATATTTATTCCCGTTTACCCTGCTTGAAAAAGAAGAGGTTTAAGTATGAACAAAGTAGTGGACTCTCCTGGGCTCCACTTTGACATCTACGGAATCGTTGCTAGAACCTTCTCCTCAGACCATGGCCAGGGTGGCGAGGGCAGTCTGCAGTTTTCATCTTACCAGAAACGCTGGACAAAATCGCAGCACAAGCTCCCACAGCTTTGAAATGCTGATTTCACAGGCAAGAAGGATGGCAGGCCAGGTTCAGGACTGATGCAAAGGCCACAGGACCAAAGGATCGGAGAAGAGAAATGGATTAATGAGGACTTGAAAGGACTGGTAAAATGTAGAGAGATTGTGAGAAGAAGTGACTAAGAATGGGAAAAATGCTTTCTGACTCATAAAGAAATCTGACCTGGGGAAAATTTGGAGATCAGTTTTAGACATGCTAGGTGAAGTGAGACAGACCTCTGATGTCTTACAAGGAAGGGTCAGGTTGTCATCCAGGTCAGCGTGGCCGAGACTGGCCATGTAGTGGTGAAATCCTCACAGCTACCCTGAGCCAAAAAGGCTGGGTTACAACACTTAAGTAGAAAAGACCTGAATCAAAGAATGTCATTGAATTTTGAACATAATGGCAGGACATCACTTTTTTATGCTACATGTTATAGATTAAAATTAAGCTATTGGCCTAGTGAATTTTAAAAATAATTTCTAAAAAACATGGCACAGATCTAGGAATCAGGAAAATTGATTTTGATTCCTGAAAGAGCTGAAATTGTTTTATATTCCACTTGTACTGCTTTACATTCACCCTGGGCAAAATATTCATAAGTGATTTCCCTTTGCTGTAAAAACATAGGATAATGGTAGCCTCTTTGGACAGAAATGGAGGGAATTTCTCTCTAGGCTTCACTTCAAAAAACTAATTTTTAGTTAATACAAAGATGGAACTACTCTTCTCTTCTCTAACCTCTCCATGCTGCACACCAGCAGATGACCCTCCTAACACAGCTCTGAGCACGCGGCTCCCAGCGCCTCCAACACAAAGCCCCACCGAGATTCACACCCAAGGCACCAGGCCCTGACAAGGTTACTCGCTGTAAACTCTGGCCCCTACATCATCCCACCAGCTGGAGAAAAACTGCCATCCGAAAAACTATCATCAACATCTTTGTATCCGTAGTAACTAGACCAAGGCCTCAAGCTGCTGGGCTTCAAATAGATGCTCAGTGGGGATCAACTGCTCTGATAGAACATCCACTGATTTCTAAGGGCAGTTCTACAAACAGATTTTACCTAAATTAGTAACTATGGTTTTGATATAAAATACTCATTCTCATGTCTCAGTTTATCACCTACAATGAGCATAACCATCATTTCAATAATCAAGAGTGTAGAATAATTATTTTTCATCAAAATATCAGTAAAATATTGACCTACAATGAGGTATAAATTTAAATTCATATTGAAATCTCTAGACACAGAAGCAGCTCAACTCTGGAGCCAGTGCTTCAACTTCTAGTGCAGAACATCAGTTCCTTGACACTAATACAGCTGATGAGGAGCCACGCGCCTTCCTAAACGCTCCTCTTCCTCCCTGACACCCCATATGTTGGCCCCTTTCCTAGAGTCCAGCCCCCTCACTCCCGACCACCAGGAGAACTCCTACTCAAGCTTCAAGGCCCAGTTCAAGGCTGCCCTCCGCACTGAGAATTTTTCTCTGTTGTAATAATTACCCTGTCCTATTAGGAGCATTTGCCTCTGTGTCTCCCAGATGAGCCATATGCCCCAGCAGGGAAGAGCTTCAGCTTACCTTTCCCAGCTCCTCAGCTCAGACCCAGGCACCTCACAGATCATCAGTAAACATTTGCAGCAGAAAGAAAGGACAAGAGGAAGGAAGGCAGGAAGCTGGGAAGGCTAGAATGTGGGAAGGAAGGAAGGCAGGAAAGAAGGAGGGCAAGAAGGCAGGAAAGGAGGAAGGCAGGAAAGCAGGAAGGAAGGAAGGCAGGAAGGCAGGAAGGCAGGAAGGGAGGGAGGGAGGGAGGGAGAGAGAGGGAGAGAGAGAGGGAGGGAGGAAGGAAAAAGACTACTTTTATAACATAAAAACACCACCTGGATCCCAGGGAGAACATGGATTTCCAGTCATCTCCACAGCTGACTGTCCACCACGGCCCCTGCTGGCCACACATGGCTGCTGAGCGTGGACGCGTGGCTGCTCCACACTGAGGCCTGTCCTTAGGCATTCATTGCACCTCAGCGTTCAAAGAATCAGTGGAAAGAAGTTGCAAACTATCTCACTAATAACTTCTATACTGACCATATGGTACAGCAACCATATTTTGGGTTAAATAAAATACCCTATTAAAATTATTTTTACCTGCCTTTTTTTACTTTCTTCGCGTTGCTACTAGAAATTTTTAAATGACAGCTGTGGCTGTGTGTGTGTGGCTGCCGTTGTGTTTCTGGCACATGGAGCTGTCCAGAAGCCTCTGTGTGATGAGCTGCAGTCTCAGGGACCTTGGGGACAGGAAGGGTTTGTATTTGCTGCTCCTTCTCCCCTTTTTTCTTCTTTAAATTTGTGTTTTTTATTTCCATTTCCCTGAGGATTAGCATCTTTTCAGGTACCCGTTGGCCAATTGTATGTCTTCTTTGAAGATACAACTATCCTCAAGTCTTTCTGCCATCTTTAATCAGATTGTTTGGGTTTGTTGTTGTTGTTGTTATTGTTGCTGCTGCTGAGTTGTAGGAGTTCCTTGTGTATTTGGAATATTAGCCCCTGGTCAGGTGTATAGTGTATTAGTCCATTTTCATGCTGCTGATAAAGACATACTTGAGACAGGGCATTTACAAAAGAAAGAGGTTTATTGGACTCACAGTTCCACATGGCTGGGGAGGCCTCACAAGCATGGCAGAAGGTGAAAGGCACGTCTCACATGGCAGCAGACAGGAGAAGACAGCTTGTGCAGGGAAACTCCCGTTTTTATAAAACCATCAGATCTCATGAGGCTCACTCACTGTCACAAGAACAGCACAGAAAGACCCACCCCCATGATTCAATTACCTCCCAACAGATCTCTCCCACAACAGGTAGGAATTCAAGATGAAATTTGGGTGGGGACACAGCCAAACCATATCATATGGTTTGCAGACACTTTCTCGACGTCCATAGGTCACCTTTTCACTCTGCTGGTTGCCTCCTTTGCTGCATGGAGGCTTTTGGGTTTGATGCAATCCTGCTTGTCTGTTTTTGCTTTCACTGCCTGTGCTTTTAGGACTTATCCAAGAAGTCACTGCCAAGACCAACACAACAAGAAAACTTCTGTTTTCTTCTAGAAGTTTTATACTTTCAGGTCTTATGCTAAGCCTTTAATCCATTTTGAGTTGATTTTTGTGTATGGTGTAAGATAAGCCTCACACCTACTAGGATGGCCATTATCAAGAAACAGAAGGTGGCAAGTGTTGGTGAGGAGGAGGGGATATTGAAGCCACTGTGCACTGTTGGCAGTAATGTAAAATGGTGCACCCACTATGGAATGTAAAATGGTTCACCCACTATGGAATGTAAAATGGTGCACCCACTATGGAATGTAAAATGGTGCACCCGCTATGGAATATAAAATGGTGCACCCACTATGGAATATAAAATGGTTCATCCACTATGGAATGTAAAATGGTTCACTCACTATGGAATGTAAAATGGTTCACTCACTATGTAATGTGAAATGGTGCACCCACTATGTAATGTAAAATGGTTCACCCACTATGGAACGTAAAATTGTTCACCCACTATGGAATGCAAAATGGTTCACCCACTATGGAATGTAAAATGGTGCACCCACTATGGAATGTAAAATGGTTCACCCGCTATGGAATGTAAAATGGTTCACTCACTATGGAATGTAAAATGGTTCACTCACTATGGAATGTAAAATGGTGCACCCCCTATGTAATGTAAAATGATTCACCCACTTTGGAATGTAAAATGGTGTGCACCCACTATGGAATGTGAAATGGTTCACTCACCATGGAATGTAAAATGGTTCACCCACTAGAGAATGCAAAATGGTGCACCCGCTGTGGAATGTAAAATGGTTCACTCACTATGGAATGTAAAATGGTTCACCCACTAGGGAATGTAAAATGGTGCACCCACTATGTAATGTAAAATGGTTCACCCACTATGGAATGTGAAATGATTCACCCACTATGGAATGTAAAATGGTTCACCCACTAGGGAATGTAAAATGGTGCACCCACTATGTAATGTAAAATGGTTCACCCACTATGGAATGTAAAATGGTTCACCCACTATGGAATGTAAAATTGTTCACCCACTATGGAATGTAAAATGATTCACCCACTATGGAATGTAAAATGGTTCACCCACTATGGAATGTAAAATGGTGCACCCACTGTGGAATGTAAAATGGTTCACCCACTATGGAACGTAAAATGGTTCACCCATTATGGAATGTAAAATCGTTCACCCACTGTGGAATGTAAAATCGTGCACCCACTATGGAATGTAAAATCATTCACCCGCTATGGAATGTAAAATGGTTCACCCACTATGGAAAACAGCATGGAGGTTTCTCAAAGGCTTAAAAACAGAACTACCATATGCTCCAGCAATCCCACTTCTAAGTATTCATCAGAAAAAAATGAAAACAGGATCTCCAAGAAGTATCTACACTGTGCAGCATTATATGCAATGGCCAAGAGGTGGAGGCAATCTAAATGACCATTGGGAGATGAATGGATAAAGAAAGTGTATACACAAATAATGGAATATCATTCCACCTTTTAAAAGGGGCACCCTGTCACATGCTACAACACAGATTAACCTTGAGGACATTATACTAAGTGAAATACGCCAGTCACAAAATGACAAATACTGTATGAGTCCACCTATATGAGGTCTCTAAAACAGTCAAACTTATAGACACAGAGACTAGAATAGTGGTTGGGTTGCCAGAGGTTGGGCGAGGAACGGGGAGGGTTTCAGTCACGTGAGATGGAAGAGCCCTGGAGGCGTGCTGTACAGCACCATGTGTGTATTTAGCAATACTATGCCACGTTGCAAACATCTGATATGAGGGCAACTTCATGTTATGTGTTTCTCTTACCACAATAAAAAATAAAAATTTAAAAATTAAAGTTAGTGGTTAATGAAGATGACAGAGAGAAAGGGGTATTAGAAATCTTTCATAAGGGGACATTTTAGGAAGACCCTTCTAAGTGCTCAGCTCACCTTACAAAAAAATGAGCAGGTTCCAGAAGAGCGTTTGGTGGAAGCACATTTTCTACTGTCTCGGAGGCCTTGGTGGCCACCAATGCCCCCACCCGGTGGCCATCATAAAGGCCTCCTCTCTCCAGTATTTTTGCATCCTTTTACATTTTTGGTATCTCTTTCCTCTTAGAATCAGCCCTTTCTCTGGCTCCTATGACAGTCCCCAGTCCTGTTCACTGCTGTCTTCTATTCCCCATCCTTTCCTCCTTGTACATCCTCAATGCAGTGTCTTGGAAATTCCTGTTTCAGAGGGTCTTCTTTTTCTACTGATGGCTTGTATTCACGTTTTTCACTGTGTAAAGGGCATTGGGCTACGCAATGGAAGAATACAAATGAGAATTATACATCCGTCCCCTCCAGTGTCCATACACTAGAAGGAATGACTAACTCACAATGCAAGTCCAGGTAGCACAAAGCTGGGAGAGAGACAAAGGACAAAGAAAAACCCACTTAGTTCTGATGGGTCTCAGAGAAGGCGTGGCTTGAAGAGGGCCTGACTTCCTCTGATCTCAGCAACTTCCTCTAGCCCAGTCTTTTTGTCTCAAAAATCTCCACCTGTTATGTGCCAAGGCGAGTCAAGTGTTAAGTCAAAGGCATGAATCGGACATTAAATTCAAATACTCCCAGCCTGTGCCTGTAGCCCTGGTTGGTCTCTCACACACTGGCCACATTCCTCCAGCCCCTTCCTGGATGACACACAGGGCCTGTCCTCAGCCAGTATTCCCAAAAGTGAATGCCTTCTCTTGATAAAGGTCTTTCTCTTGAAAGCATTGTTCCTTCCAACTTCAAGACCACTTAGAAACGACGTCCCCCTCTCCCTCTAGGGAACTCCCTCTCTACACATCCTCTCTTTTCGCTTCAGGCCCCACTGCCTCCCCCTGGCTGAGCCCTTTCTTGCCTCTCAGCAGAAGTACTCATCCCTTCCTTCCCAGGGCTCCACTCCAGGGTCCCCATCTCTGCCTCCTCCCACATGCGCTCCCCCTCCCACCGCCACCAGGCAGACCCCTCCAGCTTTTCTCCTCTGCCCTGGAGAAGCGTTTTGAGTCATGCCTCAAAATGGAAGGCATAAAAGCTTACACTATGTAAATTTCCCCTTTTTGTTTGTTTCATACAATGTTAGAATCTAAGAGTCCACAGAGACCACCAAGAACATCTTGTTTAAGATCCTTTTTCCTGGGGGCTGTTGAGCCAGGCCACACGATGTGTCCCCTGCACACTTGCCTACCGCATGTTTTCATTTCTGAGCCTTTATCATCACCAAACTCTGAGCTCCATGAGAACAGGATGGGATCTACCTGGATCACAGGTGCCTAGCACGGTGCCTGGCACACCAAGAGTCCTGAACCAACATTTATCAAAGGGAACAAGGAAGAAAAGAACAAAGGAAGGAAAGAAAGAGAGAAGGAAGAAAGACAGGAAGGAAGGAAAAGAAGAACACAACCTGCCATTTCAAGCTGTGCCCATCCCATTCCAAGCAGGTGCTGTTCCCACACCCAGCAAACACAGGGTGTAGCAAACATAATTTGAATCCCATTCCTCCAAGAAGGAAGAATCCTTTTCTAGCCCACTCTTCAAATCTGGAACAGCAGTTACTCTGCATGAGGAATTAATGGCCTGAAAATGTCTACTATCAAAAGGAAGCTATGTTGTGCTAAAGAATGGTGGAAATAACCATCATAGCTTTCCAAAGTGCCTCTAACCAGTGGGCTTCCTGCCCCATCATCACCCATTGAAGAGAAAGTGCTAAATAACCAGGGGGCTTCCTCCCCCACCATCACCCACTGGTGAAGAAGTGCTAAATAACCAGTGGGCTTCCTCCCCCACCATCACCCACTGGTGAAGAAGTGCTAAATAACCAGGGGGCTTCCTCCCCTATCATCACCCACTGGTGAAGAAGTGCTAAATAACTAGTGGGCTTCCTCCCCCACCATCACCCATTGAAGAGAGTGCTAAATAACCAGGGGGCTTCCTCCCCCATCATCACCCACTGAAGAGAAAGTGCTAAATAACCAGTGGGCTTCCTACCCCACCATCACCCACTGGTGAAGAAGTGCTAAATAACCAGTGGGCTTCCTCCCCCACCATCACCCACTGAAGAGAAAGTGCTAACTAACCAGTGGGCTCCCTCCCCCACCATCACCCACTGGTGAAGAAGTGCTAAATAACCAATGGGCTTCCTCTCCCATCATCACCCATTAAAGAGAAAGTGCTAACTAACCAATGGGCTTCCTCCCTCCTCATCACCCACTGGGGAAGCAGTGTTAAATAACCAGTGGGCTCCCTCCCCCACCATCACCCACTGAAGAGAAAGTGCTAACTAACCAGTCGGCTTTCTCTCCTATCATCACCCACAGTGGAAGAAGTGCTAACTAACCTGTGGGCTTATGCCATCCTCACCCATTGGAGAGGAAGTGCTAACTGACCAGAGGGCTAACTCCATAATCATCACCCGCTAAGGAGAAAGTGCTAACTAACCGGTGAGCTTACTCTCCCATCATCACCCACTGAAGGGGAAGTGCTAACTAACCAGTGGACTTACTCTTTCATTGTCACACACTGGGTAGAAAGTGCTAACTAACCGGTGTGTTTAATCCCCCATCGTCACATGCTGGGGAGGGAGTGCTAACTAACCAGTGAACTTACTCCTTCATGGTCCTCCACTGGGGAAGAAGTGCTTACTAAGCAGTGTGCTTACACCCACATCATCACCCACTGGGGAGAAAGTGCTAACGACTGGGCTTACCGCCCCCATCCACATGCAGTGGAGAGGAAGTGCTAACTAGCCAGTGGGCTAACTCCACAATCATCACCAACTAAGGAGAAAGTGCTAACTAACCAGTGGGCTTATTCAATCATCATCACCCACTAAAGAGGAAGTGCTAACTAACTGGTGGGATTACTTCATCATCACCTACTGGAGAAGGAGGGCTAACTAGCCAGTGGGTTTACTCCATCATCATCACCCACTGAGGAGCAACTGCTAACTAACCAGTTAAAATAATCCCCCATCATCACCCACTGGAAAGGAAGTAATAATTAACCAGTGGGCTTACTCCTCCCTCATCACCCACTGGAAAAGAAGTAATAATTAACCAGTGGGCTTACTCCATGACCATCATCCACCGGGGAGGAAGTGCTGAATAAACAGGGGGCTTTCTCACCCATCATCACCCAGTGAAGAGAAGTGCTAACTGGTTATTGGGCTTACTCCCCATCATCACCCATTGGAGGAAGTGCTAACTAGTTATTGGGCTTACTCCCCATCCTCACCCACTGGAGGAAGTGCTAACTAGTTATTGGGCTTACTCTCCATCATCACCCAGTGAAGAGGAAGTGCTAACTAGTTATTGGGCTTACTCTCCATCATCACCCAGTGAAGAGGAAGTGCTAACTAGTTATTGGGCTTACTCTCCATCCTCACCCACTGGAGGAAGTGCTAACTAGTTATTGGGCTTACTCTCCATCATCACCCAGTGAAGAGGAAGTGCTAACTAGTTATTGGGCTTACTCCCCATCCTCACCCACTGGAGGAAGTGCTAACTAGTTATTGGGCTTACTCCCCATCATCACCCACTTGAGGAAGTGCTAACTAGTTATTGGGCTTACTCTCCATCATCACCCAGTGAAGAGGAAGTGCTAACTAGTTATTGGGCTTACTCCCCATCCTCACCCACTGGAGGAAATGCTAACTAGTTATTGGGCTTACTCTCCATCCTCACCCACTGGAGGAAATGCTAACTAGTTATTGGGCTTACTCCCCATCCTCACCCACTGGAGGAAGTGCTAACTAGTTATTGGGCTTACTCTCCATCATCACCCACTTGAGGAAGTGCTAACTAGTTATTGGGCTTACTCTCCGTCCTCACCCACTGGAGGAAGTGCTAACTAGTTATTGGGCTTACTCCCCATCGTCACCCACTGGAGGAAGTGCTGACACTAAGGGTCCCTTCCAGAGAGCATCAGTTTCATTGCAACAGGGGGACAAAAGCCCCTGAAATCCTGTTTTTGGTCAAGTACTCATGATTATATCTTTTAACCCAAAGCACAGTGTTTATTTCCGCTGGGGTTGTTCCCACAAGGGGCTGAAGAACTGAAGCTGAAACTGCCTTTCGGGCTTCCCTGACCACCTTCCTACCCTACCCCAGGGGAAGTTTTCAGGGACCCTCAAGGAGCCGCCTGCAGCCCTTCATCATTCTTTCCACTAAGCCTCACGGGCAAGGTCACCCTTCCTGCCTCCCTCCCATGGGCTGACCTGGCGATCCTCCATGGATAATGCATAGGAGCCAGATATGGGCACTGCCAGGTGGAAAAGTCCCCTGTCAGGGTGAAAAGTCAGACGAGGTCTGCCTCTTGCTCTTGGAGTGTTCCTGGCCTAACGCAGGAGTTTCATAGATAAACGTTACAGAAGGTGCAGCGCTCTACAGATGTGAAGGAGTGGCGTGTGGTTTCACGTAGCACACATTACTTCCAGCAGAAAGATCAGGAAAGTTTCGAAATAGTGGTGTTCTCAAGGGATGGGCAGAACGGGCGGGTGAGCAGAGCCAACTCCTGGACAGTCACCATCACGGAGCCTGGGGACACGTTGGGGGGCAGGGGCAGTCCCACTCGTTCAGGCGAGGGTCCGGGAAGGGAACCCAAGTGGGAGGCCGACGCTGCCTGGGTCGTCCCTTGGGGCAGCCGCCTCCCCATTCACCCTGAGCATCTTGAAACATGGAAAGGAGCAAAGCTGAAATGATGACCATGTGCATGATGGCATGCAGCCTGCAGATTCATTGTTAAACTACACTAATGCTGAGTCTAACAGGCGGGCACCTCCTGGCACGCCGCCCGCTGCTGTGACCTCAGTTCTCAGGCCTCCGCCTCCCGCGCTGTGACAGTTAGAAGACGAGAAAGTCATGTCATGTCCATCTGAGGAGGCAGCCCCTCAGTGTGGCAGAAAGAAATTCCCATTCTCCGAGCACCAGCCAGGTTGTATGTTTAAGCCAACTTGTTCATTCTTCCACCTGATATCTTATTTAATGTAACATGCACGTTTCATCAACAAAAATGAGCAGAGAAATCCACTGACCCAGCAACATGGTCCGAGACAGGCAGGAACATTTTCCATGGAGCCAGCTCCTGGTCTTCCCCTCCAACATCCACCCAGCGCTCACGTAGCCCGGGGTTCCTGCCATTGTGCTGCGAGCTGGGCGGCACCTTTCAGGCGGGGAAAAGCGAATCTTCTGCCGGACTGATCAAGGCATAGCGCTTTTGTCCTGCCCTTTATTTTTGTCCAAATGCATCTTGGTATCACCGTCTGTAATTGTTCCTTCATCTCCCCCGTTGACATGAAGTCGCTACAGCTTTGCAGAAGCAGCATTAGCCTGAGAAGCAGCAAAGAAAAGCAGAGAGGCTTAGCATACCTCAGCCAAAGATTAATGCCTCTTCAAAGATGCCATCCAGATGCGGCCGGCTCCGCGCTGGCTTCCCCGGCAACAGCTGGGGAGTCACATCGCGCCCCACCTTCTGTTCCCCACGTTATGAGCAGGAATAAAAGCTGCCTCCTTAATGGCCTGGGTTTGTGTTGAAGGCATAATTTTCTGTTTACATTACAAAAGGGCAAGCTTTATGTGTTTTCATCACTGACAGAGAGATGAAGATGAGTTGCTCTCCTATCCACGCGTCCTCCTCCTCTCGAGAGCCCACTGCACTCCAGAGCGGGACCCAAGCTCCTCCAGGCATCTCATCGGCGGTCCCTCAGCCTCACACAACAGTCAGAAGCAGCTGCTAACTTTCGACCTTACGTGAGGAGTGGCGAAAGCATCCCATTTTCTACCAGGGCAGATTATTTTTGGAGTTAAAATAAAAGAAACACCATTCTCAACTCACAGTTACCCATGGATTCCAGTGGGTAGGAATTAAAGCCTCCGAAAATAGGCTGTGTGATTTCCCAGGTGACGTGTCAGATTGTAAAAGGATTCAGAACTACTCATTCCAGTTTAGCAGATTAGTAAGAACCAGAATGCATTGCCTGTAACAACCTCCCTGTGCTGGGAGAGTCTCTTTGAAGAACTCTGAGTAACAAAGGCCACCCCACGTTGAACCCCAGTTATAAGCTACAGTCTTATTGCCAAATTAAGTTGAGAATCTGTGATCGTTTGGCTTAAGAAAGAAAAAGCAAAAATCTTTTTTCTCTGTGACCCAGGTGTGATCCCTGGGGAGTAAGTCCTCGGCTGCACTCGTAAGGGAACCCTCAGAGACGCCTGTCCAGAGGCAGGAAGCTTCTACCTGGACTGTCTGGAGTCCCTGGACTGTCTGGAGTGTGCCGTGACTCTCTGGAGTGTGCCATGACTGTCTGGAGTGTGCCGTGACTGTCTGGAGTGTGCCATGACTGGAGTGTGCCGTGACTCTCTGGAGTGTGCCATGACTCTCTGGAGTGTGCCGTGACTCTCTGGAGTGTGCCGTGACTCTCTGGAGTGTGCCGTGACTCTCTGGAGCGTGCCATGACTCTCTGGAGGGTGCCATGACTATCTGGAGTGTGCCATGACTGTCTGGAGTGTGCCATGACTGTCTGGAGTGTGCCATGACTGGAGTGTGCCGTGACTCTCTGGAGTGTGCCGTGACTCTCTGGAGTGTGCCGTGACTCTCTGGAGTGTGCCGTGACTATCTGGAGTGTGCCATGACTCTCTGGAGGGTGCTGTGACTCTCTGGAGTGTGCCGTGACTGTCTGGAGTGTGCCGTGACTCTCTGGAGTGTGCCGTGACTCTCTGGAGTGTGCCGTGACTCTCTGGAGTGTACCATGACTCTCTGGAGCGTGCCATGACTCTCTGGAGGGTGCTGTGACTATCTGGAGTGTACCATGACTCTCTGGAGCGTGCCATGACTCTCTGGAGTGTGCCATGACTATCTGGAGTGTGCCATGACTCTCTGGAGCGTGCCATGACTCTCTGGAGGGTGCTGTGACTATCTGGAGTGTGCCATGACTGTCTGGAGTGTGCCATGACTGGAGTGTGCCATGACTCTCTGGAGGGTGCTGTGACTCTCTGGAGTGTGCCATGACTATCTGGAGTGTGCCGTGACTCTCTGGAGTGTGCCATGACTCTCTGGAGTGTGCCGTGACTCTCTGGAGTGTGCCGTGCTCTCCTGAATGGGCACCTTGTCTTTATTTCAGTTTGCCAGTGAATGACCAGACACAACCGTCACAGGGTCAGCACTTTCATAGAAGGTTACAGAAGCGGACATGTTCCATCGAAAATATTGGACAATATAAGAAACGTATCACTTGGCATTTGCGAAATGATTTCCTAGGACAGTTTGCCTTCCAGGCCATGTAAAGCTTGTGTTCAGAGGTTAGACATAGACGCACCATTGGTACCGGCAGTGGGAGGGTCCATCCAGTCACTTCCCAAAGGAACCCGGTCAGGGGATGAGTTTGGCCATCAACCACATGAGGCAAAGAAGCCAGAGAGAGCTCCATGGCAAGGTCTGACAACAAGTCAACTCAAACCAGGCTTCAAGCCATTCTCCAAGGCACATCTGGGAAGCACCACCTTCTCATCTCTACAAAAACCTTGGGTGGCCCCAGATTTCCCCATTACCAAAGACTGCGTTTCCTGGATTGTTGGCACGATGGCGCGATCTGCCTGCCCTCCTCACAAACACCTGCTGGGTGGCGCGGCTGCGTTCCTCCTGCCTGTGACTCGGGCTGGCTGCCGGTGGACACGGAGACCACACCCACAGCCATGGGAAGGCCTGTCCTGCAGATGAGCGTGGGGAAATAGCTGTGGACAAGGACTGGCTGGTTCTGTTCTTTGAACAAAATTTAATTTCGTGGATAACATCTGTTCCATAGAATGAGACCACTTCTCTTGTGAAATTTTTTATAATGGTAAATATATGGGATTGAGTTTTAATCAAAAACAGGATTATGATGGGGATGCTGTAGAAACTGTGGGGACAGGCGGGCCTTGAGTGAGGCCGTCTCATAACCCACAGGGTTTCTGTGGACTTTCACTGGTATTTGCTGGGGCATTGGCCCTTATTAACCTTGGCAGTCAGAGCTGATATTCCAAACATCCATTAAAATATTCCATGTGGGCACAAGCCATTTCCAATCAACACTAAGACATGCCCTTGAAGAAGAGCGTTTGAGTGCCGTTCACCAGGCCAGGACAAGTGGATCTTCTTCAGTTAGGAGACACCTGCTGTGCCAGTGAGTGTCCTCGATTCATGGCTCAGACACAGCTCCAGCAGCCTGTCTAGCGGGGGAGAGAGCTACGACTGAAAAGAACCACAGTGCAGGGGTAGAAGCGACGTACCAGAGGGGCGGCTTCCTGGAACCGATCTAGTTCCAAGACAGATGCCAATGGCAGAATCGGAGCTCCATAAGTCAACGCACCTTTGAGAATCTGTCAGCGGCTCTTGGAGATCGTCTGTGAGTCTTTTAAAGGATGAAGGAAATACCTGCTATGCAGCGTTCTTATTTGTTATTAGCTGGTCCGTTCATTTTCCCTCATCTGCCTTAAGCTTCTGGTAGGTGATGGGAAGAAGAGCACCCGTGCCTCCCTCGTGTTTTCTCTCTCCATGGGAAGGACAGGAGAGGATGTGTCTGAGAGGGAGCTGCATGCCAGCCGTTCACAGCAGACTCGAAGGCTCCTGTGCTGTGCCCGTGTGGGGTGCGGGTGTGAAGGCAGCGGGGGAGCAGTACCCACAGGGAGAAGCAGCATGGGTTGTGCCTGGCCACAGGTGCTCCAGGTCACCTGGATGACAAACATCACGTTGGGCTGGGGCTGGTCCTGGCATCTGGGGAATGATGTTCTCCCCGTCCAGACAGCCGGGCAGCTGGTCCAGGGAGCCCCACCCCTGGCTGTACAACCTGCCTGCTCTCTGCTGGGGGAAGCAGCATTTCACAGAACACGCTAATGGCATGAGTCCCTCAAAGCCAGGCTGCCTCTTTCACTTAAAGACAATAGTGTGTCACAAAGTCATCCCAGAATATGCTGTCTGGTGACCTGGTATGAGAGTTATTTGAGGAAAGTCATCTTGACAAAAATGCTCCCTAAGAAAGAAACACTTCTCCTCCATCTGACGGGCAAATCGATTCATCGGAATCAATACAGCTTCAGCTCCAGAGCAGAGAGGGGGCAATTGGAGAAGCCCAGTAAATGCGCTGTCAGAATCACTGGGGTAATTTGAGTATGACCACACCAGAGAGACAGAAAGAGAGAGAGAGAGGGAGAAGGGAAGTCTAAATTAATCTTCAAAGGCAGAGGGAAGGAACCTACCCTGGCCCTCTCCCTTCATCCCATATGTGGCATGGCTGGGTCCCAGGATGACGGACGGTTGACAGGCCACGGAGCGAGTCGCCACACCTGGAGACAAAGGGGTGACCATGGAGTGGGGGAGGGCCAGGTCTGCATTCCCCCCAACCCCTACTTCCTACCATTTTCTAACGGGTCTCTAAAAAAATGTTTTGAATACTAAAAGGCTATTAGTACAGAGGCAGAAAGCATTGAGGAAAGTGAGAAGAGAGAGAAACACACCGCGAATGTAAATGTTAAAGTCATTTCTGGTCCACATTGTATATGAACAAGTTTTCTGTGATGTACTTTGTTCTCTTCAGGAGCCAAAATAAATGCCAAGTGTGTCACCTTCTGCTCCAAGTACCCACAATGCAAAGTTGATGTGAGTTCTTTCCTTGATGTCGTCATCCGTTCCACTAAATTGCTTTCACGCGTAAATCTGGCACTGGAAGCCGGAGATCGAGATTAGAATGAGGAAACGCAGGCAGCCTTTCTCTGCAACTAGTGGATTTCATGTGGTCTTCTGAAAATTACTTACCCTTTCTCATCTTGACATAGCTACTATTTCGTCACTGAAATTTTTAAAAAAGGAAAAAATCTTCTATGTCTTTCCTCCATGTGACGTTTAAGGACAGATGAGAGTCTGTGGAAACCGGAGCCCTGGGTTCTCACCCTAGATCTTAGCACAGTCCCTGAAGGTCCCTGCATCTGTTTCCCTGTCTGTAAAATGGAATGACCATGCCTACCTCCTGATAATCAGATGAGAAGACGTGGAACAATGCCTGGAAAACAGCCCGATGCTATAAGAAGTTCACCTACTATGCCTGAAAGGAAATATCACCTGCAGAAGACAGGACGGGGCCATGTCCCAGGAATATCACCTGCAGAAGACAGGACGGGGCCATGTCCCAGGCGAGCTCTCCTCCCTGCTGGGAAGGCTGCACTCCTGTGAATGTGGGCACTCATGCAGCAGCAGAGACGGGCAGGAGCTGGGGGAGAGTGGCAGAGCTGTGTGCCAATGGCTCTCAGGTAGCAGAACAGTGGGAAAACGACAGTCTGAGAGTCAAGTGTGAATGCCTCCAACCAAAGGAGGTTCACCTGCTTACAGCAAAGAGGACAGAGAAATACAGGCCAATGACATGAGCCTCAGGAAAGCAGAAGGTTCTTTCTTCCTGAGGATGAGAAAGGAATGGCTTGGACATGGCGATGAACAGCAAATAAACTTTTGAGCCCAATTCCCATTTGTGCACCCCAAGCGCAGGAAAAGAAGTCCTCCCCTTGAGAAGCCACAGAAGAGGCTGCAGGGTGGGAGCCAGACCTAGCAAGGTGCCATGGGGGCCGTGCTCACTGGCAGTCACAGTGTAGACGCACCCAATTCTGTGACTTCAGGGGCACAGGGAGAGCCAGGGAGAGGCGGCCCAGGGAGAGGCTGCCCTGGGAGAGGCAGCTCAGGGAGAGGCAGCCCAGGGAGAGGCGGCACAGGATTCTGGATGCAGCCCCAAAGAGGATGAAAAATCCTAAGTGGGTGCTCAGGGGAAGAGATAGAGGCTGCCAGGGAAGTGAGTCAGCTGCTTGCTCGGTCACCAGATCTTGGATTTGTGGTTGCTGGTCTGAGCTGCTACTGAAATGCAGTAGACTTGGCCTTGGGGTCACCAAGCCATATGCATGTGATGACATGAGAGCAACAACTTAGCCAAAGGGGTCTGTGCCCAGAGGCCAGCGTCACCTCCTGGAACCACCCCTGCTAATGTCACGCGAACACAGAGCCACCAACCAGGGCTGATTGGTCAGCATATGGGTGGAGAGAGGCCTCTGATCTAGGAGCCAGATTCTGCAGCAAAATAATACTTCCTACTGTGCATGGAGATCCTGAGATCACCTGGAGGGCGGGGGATGGTGGTGACAAGACAAGGAGGGTGCAAAGACACAAGTCGCCAAAGATCAGGGCGGGGGCGTTTCTCTTAAACGGCGCCTCCCAGCTGGTTCCCCCTTTCCTGTTAGAAAACTTGAATGAGGAGCGACCTTCCTGAAGGGTCACAGGAAGGCAGCGTTGGTATCTGGAGTAGCCGTGAACCACTCCCCTGCTCCGGGGGGACTAGAGAAGTGCAGCCCCTGTCCCTCCCCATCTGAACAGAACAGCGCCATGAGCTAGGGAGCGCTAACGGAGGCTCTGACCCCCTCCCTGCCCCTGCCCAATTTCTGCCCCTAGATTAGAAATTCAGAGCTTGGGATAACCAGAAACACGAGTGGGCACCTGGGCATGTTTCCTTCCCTCCCTCCTGGCTCCTTGCCATCCACACCCACAATATAACACAGGCCCAGGATCCAGCTTAGTCAGGGTAGAAGGAGACACTTGCTGGGGTAAGGTTAGAAGATCCTGGGTTGAGGGCATGGATGAATCACATTTCACGTGCTGTGGAGGAACGGAGACACAATTCTGCAGATCACCATCAAACCCCTCCCCAGCGAGGGCCGGAGGAGCCCACACAAGACAGTGTCCACCAGACCAGAGAGCCTGGACCAGACAGGGCACCCCAGTGCACCCCATCTCAGTGTCAGAGAGCAGGCAGGGCAGAGGCTGTGAGAAGTCCCTCACCCTGCAAAGAGTGAACACTGTTTTCTTATGGAGAGAATTTCCTTATCCAACAATGTGCAAGCAGAAAACAGGAAAGAAAGGTCTGTGGGGAGATAATCCACAGCATTAAAGAAGGGAAATAATCCAGTTTCTATCTGACCCAATAACTATTTACAGAAGAGTGTTTTTAATGCTCCAAAGGATGGGGGGGTAGTGTTTAATGTTTGTTTTGTTGGCTGCACTTACTGCAATTCGGGCTTTCTGCCATTCACTGATGTATTCTTCATGACCCAATATAGAATCAGTTTTTATATTTGTTATGAATACACGTGAAAGAAGGTCTGTTCTTTGTAAGGAACATAGTTGGGGATTATATATGTAATTTCATGTGCATACTATTGAGAAAACAAGAATGTTACATATCAAAATTTAGGAGAGAAAGGCCAAAGCTGCACTAAAAGATAAATTCGTGGCAGTAAAAACAAATCATTAAAAGAAAAAAGATAGAAGGAAGGAAGGACAGGAGGAGGGAGAGAAAGAGGGATTGAGAATTCCTCTTCACTGGCATTTTACAAATTTTATTTATTTTTGAGAGAATAGATAATTTTCATGCTATCTTAATTATCTCAGAGTGTAGAAAAATACAGAAAGATATTTAATTCATTTTGTGAAGCTGCCATGATTCTGATCATCATATTGAAATCTCACAAATATGAAAAAAAAAGAAAAAGTAAAACCACGCATTCTTCTCACTTTGAATATAGACTGGAAATTTCAAGTAAAATATTAGCAAATTCAGCAGAATAGTAGGAGAATAGTCCACCAAGAACAAGTAGTCGTCATCCCAGTAATTCAAGGATGGCTCCATTTTAATCCAAAAGACAATAGTTGTAAAATAATCTCAAGAGATAGTGAAAATATTTTCATTACATGCAATGGCCTTTCCTGATTTTTAAAAGCTCTTTGAAAGCAGAAATAGACAAATGTCACCTCAGCACTGTAAAAATATCTAAAACTAAAACCAGTGTCTTACTGGATGGAACAAAACTGTAATATCACCTTGTTATCAACATCAATGCGGTTCTCAATTATTAGAATAAAACATGAAATAGACACTAGAAGAAGAACCACTGGAGAAAAGTTTGCAGGGAAATGGTAACTTGCAAGAGATGCCTGTACACATCTTAGAAAAGGAACAACAGTGAAACGAACACAGAATTGTTAGACGTGATTATTTGAAGGAATTTTCTGGACATCAGGATTCTGCACCACTTCCAACTTCCAGCAGTGGCAGAGTAACTTCTATCATTCTGACCTTTCTGTCTAAAACGATGATAAACTCTGAAGAAAATGTGAAAATACTGATGTGAAGGCATGAGCTTTGAATGTGTATTTGCTGTTTGTTCCGCCGTCTGGCAAGGCCAAAGTGTTCCCTGGATCCTGCTGGCCCCAGAATGAGAATGTGGGGCAGGCCTGGCTGGGCTCACCAGCAGCAGGGACAGAGCTGCCTCGACCTCCCCACCCCAGGAGAAATAAAGGCTGAGGGCGAAAGCTATGGGAATGTGGGATTGTTTCTTATGCAGAATTCTCATAGCAAAAACCCTGCCTCAAATGGAAACTGCCAGCAGATGGGGGTGCTGCTGTAAAACACCTGAAGGGAGGGGCCCTGGCCACAGACCACGCCACAGACAGGTAGGAAACTGGTTCAGGCTAGAAAAATTAAGGCCTGTTATGTAACGGTAGAAAAAGCAGCTGCCCACGATAAGCCACACAGCAGAAAATGCAACTCAAGTTGCCAGATTCGCTTATGATGACTAACTGCCCTTGATAAGGCACCACCAGGGAGAGGAACCCAGAAAAGAGCTGGCTGCTTATGTACAGAATGCAGAGGGTGTGCGGGGAGACAGAAAGTCTAGAACTTGCAGGAACTGAAAAGTGGAACTGCTTCTCATCTCCAGCCAATAAAAGGTAAAATTAAGAATGGTCTGAGACCATCCTGGCTAACACGGTGAAACCCCATCTCTACTAAAAACACAAAAAATTAGCCTGATGTGGTGGTGGGCGCCTGTAGTCCCAGCTACTCGGGAGGCTGAGGCAGGAGAATGGCGTGAACCCGGGAGGCGGAACTTGCAGTGGTCCGAGATCGCGCCACTGCACTCCAGCCTGGGCGACAGAGAGAGACTCCATCTCAAAAAAAAAAAAAAAAAAAAGAATGCTCTGAGTTTGCTCCCCAAGATTCAGCCTCAAGGCAGAGGCCAAGTCCAGGGTGAAGGCCATTAGGACCCAGCATGGGGGACAGAGGCCAAGTCCAGGTTGAAAGCCACCGGGACCTAGTGTGGGGACTGGGGCCGAGTCCAAGGTGAGACCACTAGGACCTGGAAAGAGGTCGAGTCCAGGGTGAAGCCACTGGGACCTGGCGTCGGGGCAGAGGCCACCTCCAGGCTGTGTGACCACACCCTACAGGCCCCCGTCAGTCCTTTCAGCCTGTAGAAAGTGGTCTCAAGGCTGGTCCTGAAGAAGCCAACCACAGATAAGACAGTCACCCATAAAGCACAGCCGTGGCCAAACCTGCCAAGCTGGCTAGAGGGAGGGTGACAGCCGCAGCCGAACCT
Source organism: Symphalangus syndactylus (assembly GCF_028878055.3). Classification (NCBI taxonomy): domain Eukaryota; kingdom Metazoa; phylum Chordata; class Mammalia; order Primates; family Hylobatidae; genus Symphalangus; species Symphalangus syndactylus. The sequence goes on along the minus strand of NC_072423.2, from coordinate 8,125,648 downwards.
GCAGTGCTGGCTCGATGGGTACAGAAGAGAGGCCTGCGGCATTCCTCAGGGTTTTTAGGTCAAAGCTCCCCCAGCTGGGATTAAAGATATCAAAAGGCCCCTGCACTTCCCAAATTTCTACAAGCGGAAAGCAGGCAGAGAAAGCTGCTCACCCCCAGGAAGGCAGCTCTTCAATGCTCTTTTAAATGCAGCCAGCGAGGGATGGAGAGGAAGAGCCCCCTCAGGCAGCCAGCAGCAGTGGACGGTGGAGCCCAGCTCCAGGGAGGGCCTGACGGGGTGCTCGGCCCCCACACCTGGCCTCAGCACTTCGGGACTTATGCACGAGGCGGGCACTGTCTTCTGTCGTTCCACCCGGCTCCACCACTGGGCGTGGGGCCTGGAGCGGGCGGCAGATCGTCCTCACTCATCAGCGCTACAGACCAAGAGGAGCTGCACCTGGTCCTGGCTCAGCTCGTGAGACTGTGAGACCCAGGACTCCAGAGAGGCGCCGCCCTGCGTGGATGCAGCAGAGGAGGCTGGAGGTGTGAGGCGGGGACGAGGACTCGGCACAGACTCCAGCGCCGTGAGGAGCCCAGGCAGGAGCGGGCCACCGCCATGGGGCCTGACCGTGCATCCTTGCCAGTGTGACTGCATGCCTGCCAGTCAGACCACGCTTCCAGCTGGGTCGCTGAGTTCTTCTGAGTCAAACTTAAGAACAGAAAACGCAGACTGCTTCAGAGAGGATTTGACTTTTTAAGCTAGACTGGAGTGCAGCTTTTCAGGACCAGCGTTTCTCGCCTCACAGTGAGACCGCCAAGGAGCCACAGTGGGTTTGCCCGGCCTTTCCAAAGAGTGGGGCTGCAACGGTGGGCACGGGGAGGAAAGCTTCACCAGGCCCAGCCGTGAGGAATGCAGTATGGACTCCTGGATCTCTCGGGGTAAACGGGTTAATAAGTGACCACAGAACAGAGCATCTCTGTGATATAAAATATCACAACCCAGGCTGGCAGGGAGGCACATGTAATACCTGATGCTGTCTTAGGTCCACATCTGAAAGATTTCCAGAGATAATTAGGGAAAATAAAGACAGAAGGACAAGTTAAGAAAAGCAACTTGGAGGGATGGACAGATGCAATTATTCTAAGGAGATGTCTCTTTGAGGGTTCTCTTCCTCATCAGGCCCAAATCTGACTATTAATTAAGTAATTCCACTAAAAAGGAGAAAAGAAATCACCCATAACTTTTTTCAAGCACCACCTTGTAAGCGTTAGCCCCTTCATTTCTACTTGCGGCTACAAGGGTATAAACCTGTAATTAACAACTTTGTGATTGCCTCTGCAATAGTAATTGCCGTGTACAGCCTCGAGGTACTAGGAATGAAAAATCGTTTCTCTCCCGGCTCTCCCCTGGTCTCCATCCCACTTCCAACTAGGTCCACTGGCTGCTCCTTGGATCTTGCCAAGATTTCACCTTTCACAAGAACCTTGTGTGAACAGGGCAGTTCCCGCACTGTGACCTCTTCCGGAGGCAATCAATGCATATGCTGTGCTAATTCCCTCCTCACAGAGCAGCCGGGAAAGGGGAAAAAAGCATATACAGGCTGGGCTGAGATTACATTATCAATTATCATGAAACTGTCTGTAACTTCAAAGGGCTTCGAAACTGGGGAAAGCACGGTTTATCATGGCTGTAAGAGTCCTGCAATTATCTCCTATGTCACCCAGATGGAGAACACAGCATGCGGGCGGCCAGCTCCAGTCTGGTGGGGAGAGCCTGCACGACGGGAAAATAGAAAAGAAACATTTTCTTTGGAACATGAATCATTGGTTTTGGATCAGATATTGACAATAAGCAGAATCTTGGCTGCATTAACCATAAGCACCTCCATCCAATAGAGTCAACCATCTACATAGGGCGAATGTTCCATCAGCAAGGAGACGTGCCATGCTTTCCTTCCCTCCCTGAAACTCTAATTTTTAGGTAGGTCAACAGATGGTTAATAGTGTGTCAAAGAGTGATACATCAGTAGTTCGTAAAGCTACAAGATGTTTGGGCTCAGCCATCCCCAGAAGGGCTCACGCCTGTGAATGCAAAAAAACAGCGGCAAGGAAAACACACGTTTGGAAGCAAAACTTCAGCAACTGACATCACTTCCTGATGAGACTTTAGGGGACTCTTTTTTTTATTATTTGCTTATTTTGGGATTTTTCCAATGGGATTAATAAGACTTCAATATGACCCACAGGATCTTAGAACTAATGACAACAATGGAAAATTAATGTAATGTTTACTGATACAGAGGAAAGTTCTCTGGCTAAAAAGATACCACATAAAAAACAATTAAATTCTCATGCAGTCACAAGATGAGTGCCTGTGCAGCCCACAGGCTGTGTGCCCTGGGCCTGGGCACAGTTCCTCTGCGGCTGTGTGCTCAGCCTTCCCTGTACTTGCTCCATGAGGTCCCCACTTCTCCAAATCCACCTAACCCTGGAAGCAAACCATCCACCACACTGCTGTCCCCCTCTCTCTCCCTCCCTGCCCCACAAGGGTCAGTCAGGTGCCACCATTGCCAGCACGATGGGAGGCACCACTAAAGGCAGGCCCGGGCTCCGGGCATCTTTGATCGTTGACATCTCCCTTCTCAGCTTTCTCTCATGAGAGAACAACAGGATTTCTCTCGCACTGGCTCTCCATTTTAATTTTCATTAACCTAAATTCCCAAACATATATATATATATAAAATTTGGAGTGCAGTGTTGCAATCTCGGCTCACTGCAAGCTGTGTCTCCCTAGTTCACGCCCAAATATTTTTCAACAGCACAGACAAAGGCAAAGTCGCCTACACATTTTTATTTCATTGCATAGATCCAACTTTTAAATTCACAATATTATGTCAATGTAATTGATTAAATGAAATATATAGAATGAATTTCCTTTTCTTATTTTCTTTTTGGAGTTCAAGTAAGTATCTCTTCACTTGCTGTAAAAGTAACAGATGACTATTGCTAAAAAATGAGAAAAGATAAACCAGTATTCTTTTTAAGACCACCCATAATCCCAACATCCAGAGGCAATCAATGTTAACATATTGTCTATTTCTTCTATGTATTTTTACATTTTGACATCATATGATTCTTACAGTTTTAATTCTCCTTTTTTCATAAAATTTTCTTAATGGATAGTTTTTCACGTCCTTGTAAACTCTTACAGATAATCTTAAAGGGTCTGCAACAGTCCTTCTTGCAGACAATACTAGTTATAGCTATGATACTGATGTATAGCAATGGTTACCACGCTGAGCTGGCCACTCTGCTGGGCACTGTAGATAAGCTAATTTGTCTTCACAAGAACCTGATGAGCTCGGTATTCTGATCTCCATTTTATAGACGAAAGAACTGGAGCAAAGAAATTAAGTCTGTCTTCCAAGATCTCCAGAAGAAGAAGGTTCAGCAGAACCTAGACCCCCATGCAAGTGTTTCAGCTCCAAAGCCACCTGAACCCTCCATCGCTACCTGATCATTCATTCACTCCACTCTTTCATTATCATTTAACAGTGCAATTGTTTCCAGTTTTTCACTGTACAGATCTGTTTTAATGTATCCAATTTCTTTTAGCCACTCAAAATCTATTCAGAGCAATTAAGATGTAGCAAAATTAGTTTACAGTATTTTGTTTCTTTCTTATTTCCTATTGCAACTGTTATTGGCAGTTCAGGGGTCTGAGGGTGGGCATAGGGGAGAAAGAAACAGAAGCCAAGAACCCAGATGTTCCATAAAACAAAAGAGAGAACAACAACAACAAAACAAAACAAAAACAAAACAAACAAACAAACAAAAACAGTCCTGTTAAGAGGTTGATTGTGTGACCTGGGAGTCAAGGAGAGACCACGTTGGCCTTCTGCAAGTCTTAATTAACTGCTACTCCTATCAAAGGACAACGGCCCATAAATTGACAAGATCATCTGCAACACAGTGAAAGGCCTGCCCTGGTTGGGAGAGCCGAGGGACCCAGCTCAGATGGAACTCTGCCACCCATGGGGGCTTTGGAGGCTTCATTAAAATGAGAAAGCTGGCAGAGATCATTTCAAATGATGCTGTCTTGCTTTAAAACATCTATAATTCCAACTTACAAAGGGCCAACCAACCCACAGAAAAAATAAATAATAGACGTTTACTCTGGGAAACTAACCCAGTGACCCATATGTCACGAGGCCGCCATCTACAGAAAGTCCTTCACAGGCGGGTGTCCACATCATTAAAACCACAGTTTAATGGCTGTTCATTGGCATCCTTGTTAGCATTTCTAGAAGAAATATTCAAATGAATGGATTTCCCTTTCCACGTTGCAAATCAGAACAGCCTCTCACGGAGACTCCACTTTTGTTTCTAAACAGACACCATAAGTGTCTTCTCCAGCCTGGCGGCCATCTGACATCTTCATGCTCCAAACCACTTACACATTCTTTGAAAATTAAAGCCTAGTTCTCTCTTTTGCAATGATGTTTTTTGCTACCTATTAATGAGTGAAATTGCTAGTCCAGACATGCTAGAAAAGGAATAAGCGCCAAGCTGAAAAATGTTTGGCTTTCATGTGTGTGCTTCTTTGAGATAAAATAAAACGATACGTAATCTTGAATTATGTCATGAGGCATAATGCTGTGATTTCCTGGAAAATGTGGAGCTAATCAGTTATTCATTTAGGAATTAACTAGAGCATCAATTGTCAGATTAAACTCCTTTAAAATTCTCAATGTCCTTTTCTTGGTGTTAACACTCCAAGTATACTGAGTCCTTTGTGTATATTTGAGCAGGAAAGAGGAGAAGGCTTTCTCATGTGCCAAACGGAAAAAAAAAAACACAAAAGTATCCTTTGCTTCAGTTGTCAGGCGAGCACTTGGTGATTTGCTGTACTGGCTCAGACACTCAAAGCAGCAGAAACAAACTCTGCCACATGTGTGTCCAACAGGCAGAACAGTAACTGCTCCGAACTTCCAAATGCAGGCTGATGTCATTGGGGGATGATGTCCTCTGGCTTCCGTCAGAAGCCAGAGAATATCTTCTCTGGTCGCATCCACAAATCCCATAAATCATGGTGTCTCCCTCTCCAGCCCCCACCTTTCTCTGCAGACACAAACTCAAGCTCTATAGACAATTCCTTCACGTGCTTCTCTGGCTGAAAAGCGGCAAACTGTAGCCCAATATATTCTTACGATAGATAATCTGCAAAAGATGAAAGATCACACTACTTGATTTTGACAAAGGTTTTATAATTCCCTACATAACACACCCAGTATTTCTGTGCGTGCAGGTGTTTTATCTTGCACTCATGGGCCTTTGCATCATTTGAGCACCGCGCGTATTTTCCTTCTGTCTATATTTGGTTTGACAATGTGTATTGAGAATCTCCTACATGCTGCGTGATGAGATCAAAGCAGGGAAAGCTACAACCCCCTGACTTCCAACCTGGGAGCCACCTGAGTGGAGGGGGAAGATGGGCATATGTTTTGTATAAATTCAAAAATGATGAATAACGTTTTCAGCTTTTAAAAAAAAAAGTTTAAAGCAGCCGGAAATGTTTCAGATATTGCTTGACTTTTCCTTTTCTCCCTACATCTTTAGTTTGGTATTTTTTTTGTTGCTTTTTTTTTTTTTTGGTTTTTTTTTTATTATTATACTTTAGGTTTTAGGGTACATGTGCACAATGTGCAGGTTTGTTACATATGTATCCATGTGCCATGTTGGTGTGCTGCACCCATTAACTCGTCATTTAGCATTAGGTATATCTCCTAATGCTGTCCCTCCCCCCTCCCCCACCCCACAACAGTCCCCGGAGTGTGATGTTCCCCTTCCTGTGTCCATGAGTTCTCATTGTTCAATTCCCACCTATGAGTGAGAATAAAAAAGTTTTTATACCTATCCTGTTTCGTATACATGTTTTCAAAGAAAGAATTTCTTCCAAGCTTTGTGACCCTTTGACGGGAAACCTGGGGTGTGTATCTCTCCATTTGTGTGGGCAGTGCCGTAAAAGTTCCTTTTTATTCAAATCTGCCTGGGAAAAATGTAAGGTCTGAAGCTACAGGCCACAGAGCAGCAACAGATGTGACATATGCCACAGGAGTTACTGCTAGGAACGGGAGTTTTCTCAAAGACTTGCTGAAAGCAACAGGGTTGAAACAGCTATTACCTATGGCAGGCAAGGGTAAGGACACAGGAATCAGAGCTTACTTCATAACATGTTTTGGAGACTTCTAACACATAGAACAAGATATGTACAAGGTTTATCCATCTGAGTTTATAGTAAATAGGCAAATACATGTGCCAGGATATCTACTTCCATGACCAAATGGTGGTACTTCTTTCACCTAAACCATTTAGCTGAACAGTGTCACCGTCATCATTACAGACATTTGGCTTATAAAAAGAAGGTCTAGACAAAACAACATCATAAATTTTCTTTTTCTTTTTTTTTTTTTATTTTTGAGACAGGGTCTCACTCTGTTGCCTGGGCTGGAGTGCAGTGGTATCATCAGGGCTCACTGCAGCCTCAACCTCCTGGGCTCAATCGATCCTCCCACCTCAGCCTTCCAAGTAGCTAGGACTACAGACACACGCCACCACACCTCGCTAATTTTTTCTTTTTTGTATTTTTAGTAGAGATGGGGTTTCGCCATGTTGCCCAGGCTGATAAATTTTCCTTCCTTCTTTCTTTCTTTCTTTTTTTTTTTTTTTAAGTCTATGTCTCCCTCTGTCACCTAGGCTGGAGTGCAATAGCACAATTATAGCTCACTGCAGCCTGCGGCTTTGAACTTCTGAGTTCAAGGGATCCTCTTGCCTCAACCTCCTGAGTAGCTGGGACTACAGGCACATGCCACCATGCCCGGCTAGTTTGTTTGTTTGTTTGTCTGTTTTGTAGAGATGGGGTTGTTGCCCAGGCTGGTCTTGATCTCCCATCCTCAAGCAATCCTCCTACTTCAGCCCCCCAAACTGTTGAGATTACAAGCATGAACCACCACTCCTGGCCAGTTTCCTGTATGTGCATATTTTCCTTCCTAAGCTAAAAATTAACATCATTTTTATGCACTAAGCACTCCTAATAATGAAAGGTAAGAGGCCAGGCATGGCGGCTTACATCTGTAATCCCAGCACTTTGTGGGGCTGAAGTGGGAGGATGGCTTGAGCCCACAAGTTTGAGGCTGCAGCAAGCTATGATGTAGCACTGCACTCCAGCCTGGGCAACAGAGCCAGACTCTGTCTCTAAAAAGTAAAATAAGAAAGTTAAATAAGAAAACATTAGGTCAAGAACTAGAACGTCAATAGACAGAAGCCAGTTTTCTAAATGGTCATGGACATGTTTCATGTCTGCAAAAGTTACCATATTGTATAAATATATAAGAAATGATCATGAAATAACAAAGCTTAGACAAACGCACTCTGATTAACAGACACAATCAGCCCTGGCTGTTGAAGTGGTCACTGTGGGCAGACCCGTGGTTTTCTCCCTGGTTTTGCCTCACTCAAAGCATTTTTAGGGTTCCCCTTTTATAATTGTCTTCAGAGTCAGTTAGGAAACCAGTTTAGAAAACCCAAGTCCCTTATTTTATGACTATACTTATACTTTTACCAAATTGGTTATGCAGCTCGCATACTTATGCTACTCATCATACTCAATTCCAGAGAACTTGAGTCACTAACATTAAATCACGTCCATGCAGAGACTCACATGTCTTGGCCACCAGTGAGATGCACAAGGGTGAGCTGCAGGCCATGGAGGTGGCTCAGACACAAACTGTTCAGTATTTTCAAGCAATACCAGGTTCTTTTGACCAAATGCACAAGTAGGCTCCAGGACTGACTTTTCTGAAGAAGGCATTCTTCTGATTCATATACATTCTGTATGTGTTTCTAGTCAGACCTTCAATGCCTTCAGAAAGCCTACGTGCTAGGAGGACAAATATGCCATCCTAATTTAATTTCAAGATTGAATTACTTTTGTTATAAATACAAAATTCTTATGGTTTTATTGTTGATAATGAAAGTACTGACTGCTAAGTAACAGCATTCACCAAATGTTCTGCACATATTACCTCACTTAATCCTCACAACAACCCTCTGAGACGGGGATCACTATGTTATGAAATTTTTCTTATGAAAAGACTGAGGACAGAAAGATTAACGATCTTTCCCCAGGTCACATTGCTTGGAAATATCAATGCCAGCCACCAGTCCTAGTATTTTGCGTGCAAGACCTACATTCTTAATTCTCAACCACTGTGCTTAGCTGGATGTGGATGTGGACGGTGCACCAGGTATGAGATGGCAGCCGGAAACAGCGAAGGCCTCACAATCGCGGACTGGCATTTCCGTGGAGGAAGAATAAAGCAATGACAAGGCTGGCAAAGGACTACAGGGTCCTCGGTGAGTGAGGACAGTGGTGTGGGGATGTGGAGCCTGCTGGGGAGGAAGGAGGGCTGGGGCCCACCTTGACTCTGCACCAGTAGGGATGGAAATGGGCAAGTCGGCTCCACAGGTCCCTAAGGCCAGGTGGCAGCTCACATGCTTGTTGAAACCCTGCCCTGTGGAGCTGCGTCCCCAGGGTACTGTGTGGTGTGGCAGCTGATTCTAGAGCTGGCGAGCCTGCCTGCAACACCACGGCAGTTCTCCAGCTGCAGGAGGTGTGGGCAGTGGCATCACTGAGCCTCTGTGACCTTGCAGGTACAAGGACCTTCATAACACGGCCTCCCCTACTGGGCCTTGGGAGGGCTCAACACAGGCCTTCTCTGAGCAAAACTCAGCAGAAATCATGCTGAATTCCGGACTGTGTTACCGGGTAGTATGGTGCAACCCTTATTCATTCAACAAACAATTGTGAAACTCCAAATGCAGGAGTGCATTTGGCTCAAAAATAACCCCTAGATCAGCACTATCCTAACAGAAAACCAGACATCTAGCCTCAGCAGAAACCAGTGGGGCTTCTTAAAAGAAACACTTCAATTCAGCTTCATGGAACTCGGTAAAATCCCTTTATAACAAATCTCAGGCAGAAGCGCTCTATAGAAGGAAAGGACAATCTCTCTCCCCCCAGCAGAGGGCGTGCCGATGGCAGATGGTGCTTGGACCAGCAAAGTTTAGGAGACTGAGGCCCTTGGAGTTTGGGGTTTGGTTTGGTTTGGTTTGGTTTGGTTTTTAAGCTTTTTTTTTTTTTTTTTTTTCAGATCTTAACCTATATAAGGCTTGGAAAAGCAACAGCCAGAAAAGACAAAACTAGAGCTTTGTGTGGTGACGGCATCGTGTCCGCTGACAGCGTCCAACCTCCCTTCATGGGATGCTCAGTGAAGAATGTGTAAAGTTTGAAGCAGCCCAGGGGTAGCTGCCCGCCTGGAGCACGTCTGGGCCAAGCTTGGCATCTGTGTGGCTGGGCCGGAGTGCAGAATCTCAGGATGGCTGTGGCTTGGCCCATCCCATTCCCCAGGCTCCGAAAGACGCCAAAAGGAAGAACACCAAGGTGTGGCGGCCCTACCTGTGTTTAGCGCCTGGCCACAGCCACCAAGGACCCCCTGCTCACTTGAGGAAGAAAGGATTCTAAGTTATGGTGAGAAAACCTGCATTCTCAGCCCTTCCACCGAGTTAGCTGTGCGTCCCCGGCAGGTCCTTGAGCAGCTGAGAGTTACCTACTCTACAAAGCAAAACCACTCACGTGAAGCATGGCGTCCAGGCAGGGCCGCTGCGCCCTGGTGAGGACAGCTGGGGTGTGCACGCGTTTCTAAGCCTCCCGCCTCTCCTCGGAGTGCCACCTCCTTCCCTGCACTCCGTCCTGGGTCCACTTCCCAGAGGCCCCCCTATCTGCTGGACGCGGTGTCCTTCTCGCTCCCTGCCCTGAGCTGAGCACACTTAAGGGCTGCCTTGCGGTTTACACATTTTAACAGGGGGCTTTTTTTTTTTTAAAATTCTAAAAAGCCTGTAAGTTCCACATAAATTAACACCTGGAGAAATTGTTTCCAGAATATGGCAGGATATAAGGTAATATTTTGGGTTCAATTTAACAAATTTTAAAGAACATTGTCTACACAATGCTCTAAATATTTCAAGAGATGAATAGCGTAGGGTTTTCTACCCTCACTGAGTTTTCAATTCGGTGGAAGGCTGTTGGGTGGGGGTAGGGGGATGAGATACTACACAAATATGGGAAGCAAAGCAAAATAGAGCCACAAAAGAAGAAAAAAAAATATTTCAGGAATTCAGAGGCCAATGATTCGCATCCAATGAGTTGGGAAAAGCAGGAAGTTTCCAAAGAGGCTGACCTTTGAAATTGGCCTGAGACTGGATAAGACTTCCTAAGTGAGCGGGGGCAGGAAAGGTGGTCGGGGACCCAGGCAGATCCCACGAGCAGGGACGTGGCCTGCTCCTCAGACCTCACAGCAGGCCACAGCGACTCTACCTACCTCTCCCATGGCAGGTACAGCTAAGAGATGCCACTTACTACAGTGGTTTATACTGGAGAAGACTCGCTGCAATCGCAATCTGATAGGAAAATGCAGTTGGTGGAAATACAGCAAGAAACCTCAAAAATCACAGATGAATGAAAAGTACATGAAGCAAGGTTTTGTAACAAGCTCTCCACATTCAAAGGCCCCCAGAGCATTCATTTGGAAACAGACGGGAGTCCATACGACTGGTTTTCTCAGGGAGTTTCAAAGGAAGCCCTGCTTTTGTTCCGATGTCCTAGTTATTTAATGCAAAAGGGAAGATGTGCTGGAGCCCTCGAGGGGTGTTACCTGCAGTGAAATGCTCAGTTCTGCACTTCACAGACACCGGCACATCCTCAACCACGGGCAGTACACGGGAAGTTACTCACTCTGCACCTATTAAGGCTAAGTAGTACGCAATTTGCACATTTCACGGAATTGTACAAATATTTGGCATCATTATGAGCAATCTTTAAAAGTGCTCCATTAAACTCAGCTTCTAATTATGATGATCGAGGAGGAAGGCTGTGGTTTGCAGCAGGAATTGCAGAGATTGTCATGAAGGGCGTCTGATTTAGAATTTAGCTTAAATTCAGAAGACACACACTACATTTAGTAACAAAGCCAGCCAAGGAACACTGATGGAAAGCCTGGGAAACCATCAACGGTGCTTGCATTTCTAGAGTGGAAAATGTTCTAAAGTCTTTTCACTGCAATTCACATTGTATTTTATAAGGTTTCTTGGTTCTCATTCAAGGCACCAAAAACACAGCAGAGAATTTTATATTAATTGGAACATTAATAATGCATTTCTAAAGCAAATGATGTCTTTGGGATTTCAAAGGAAATTTCAGAAATGTGTGGCCAAAGTGCTCTCTGCAGCTCAGCGGGCTGAGCCCATCATCAGGGATTCATGTGAATGGATTTCTTCTGGAGATCCATTGGCACGAAGTAAATTGGTGGATAAAGTAAATGCATTCACGTAAACAGGTTTGATTAGCACCTCTTGCCCTTCTAAACAGAGGAATAATATCCTGTGATTCTCTAACAGACGCTACTTTAATGGTGTCTGTTCAACATGCACAGACTCCCTTAAAGATGACAATTGTATTAAAAGCCAAACATTAATTATATCCCCCAGAACATTTCACAAATGGGAAGAAATCTTTAGGGCTTTCTGTTCCTCAGGTGCCGTGAAACACTGGAAATGTATTCACAACAGCAGCAAAACACCAGCACCGTCCCGTTCCAGACTGGTCTTGTCACCTGAGCGCGCACACCGGCCCTCAAGGCATCAGCCTGGTCTTGCCTTCTCCGTTCCAGGCCGGTCTTGTCACCTGAGCGTGCACACCGGCCCCAAAGGCCCCAGCCTGGTCCTGCCTTCTCTGCCCCCTCACTGATGTTAGGTCATTTTCAGCCTCACTCCATCATGACTTCTCTGAGAACACTGACCATGTTTTCTCAAATGCCCTTGCACTCACCCAAGCACAAAGAGGTGCCCAGGTCATGACCACGGGTTAGCACAATGTTGGCTGAGCCAAGCTTCCCCCCTCACTTCAGACCACGCAGCGGGCTGGAGCCTGTTGTGCGTCCCAGTGGCCACTCCTCCCTTTTTCCTCAGCATCATCCCTGGTGTTTAGATGGGCATATACCTTCGGAAAGATCCTACTGCTTCACTGCTTCAATTCAAACCAGTTTGCTATGTTTTTCTTAAAACTTTCAGGATGGTGTTTCTGCCTGACATCAGATGAAGAGGAAGATTGTGTATATAATGAAAAAGACTGCAGGCCAAAGGACATCCTGATGGAAATAAATAGGGGCATAATAACTGCGAATCCTACAACAGACTCCGAGAAAAGGTTTGAGAATATCACAGTGAACGCACTTGGAAAAGGCAAACAGTAAACCACATGGGAAGGCCCCCGGAAGACAGACTCGGCCGGAGAACAACAGGTGTCCCTGCTGCAGACGACCAACCAACAGAGCGGAAGATGACATCCAAACATCATGTAAGAAAAGTCCCCAGAAGTAAAAAAATCTAAGGTTTTGTAGATGGAAAGAGGACATTCTGGCAAAATTAGACACATAGCAGGCAACACCAAAAATACAACCGTTGTCCTTGTAACTGGGCATGACTCCACCTGTCTTCCAAACTGGGAACTGCAGCCCTAGAGCTCCCTGCCTGCGCTGGTCCAGGCTGAGTGCACCCACCTGCTGGACCAGGAAGGTGCAGGTGAGGCTGCCATCCCCAAAGGGGTGTCACGCTGGCCTCATGTCATCCCCGAAGGGGCGTCACGCTGGGCTGATGTCATCCCCGAAGGGGCGTCACGCTGGGCTGATGTCATCCCCGAAGGGGCGTCACGCTGGGCTGATGTCATCCCCGAAGGGGCGTCACGCTGGCCTCATGTTATCCCCAAAGGGGTGTCACGCTGGCCTCATGTTATCCCCAAAGGGGCGTCACGCTGGGCTGATGTCATCCCCGAAGGGGTGTCACGCTGGCCTGATGTCATCTCCGAAGGGGCGTCACGCTGGCCTCATGTTATCCCCGAAGGGGCGTCACGCTGGGCTCATGTCATCCCCGAAGGGGCGTCACGCTGGGCTCATGTCATCCCCGAAGGGGCGTCACGCTGGCCTGATGTTATCCCCAAAGGGGCGTCATGCTGGCCTGATGTTATCCCCGAAGGGGCGTCACGCTGGCCTGATGTTATCCCCAAAGGGGCGTCATGCTGGCCTCATGTTATCCCCGAAGGGGTGTCACGCTGGCCTGATGTTATCCCTGAAGGGGCGTCACGCTGGCCTCATGTCATCCTTGAAGGGGCGTCATGCTGGCCTCATGTCATCCCTGAAGGGGCGTCACACTGGCCTCATGTCATCCCCGAAGGGGCGTCACGCTGGCCTCATGTCATCCCCGAAGGGGTGTCACACTGGCCTCATGTCATCCCCAAAGGGGCGTCACGCTGGCCTCATGTTATCCCCAAAGGGGCGTCACGCTGGCCTCATGTTATCCCCAAAGGGGCGTCACGCTGGCCTGATGTTATCCCCGAAGGGGCGTCACACTGGCCTCATGTTATCCTTGAAGGGGCGTCACGCTGGCCTGATGTTATCCCTGAAGGGGTGTCAAGCTGGCCTCATGTCATCCCCGAAGGGGCGTCACGCTGGCCCAGTGCTGCAGACGTCTCCACAAGCTCCCACATCACAGTGTGGCAACCTGACCAGGGGCTCTTGGACTCTGCCAGACACTCAGGCTGAGTCAAGCAGATGCTTCCCAGCTTGGGACACAGCTGTCTAGAGCCCTACTTCCCCCAAGCCCCTGACTGCCCTGTAAACCCTACATCTTATTTTAAGCCCCCATCTCCCCATAATAAGCAACTGACATAACCCAGATGAATAAAGAAATTAACTTATTTAAAAGAATAATTCAGACCTACAAATTTTAAAAATCAAATCAGCTACAAGAAGAAAAACAATATGGCCAGTCTCAGACTTTTCCACAGGCAGAAGATAGTAGAAAAGACACAATGATGGCAAAGTTGTGAAGAAAAGAATGACACAGCCAAGGCGTCCTTCTAACCTTAGGGCAGGCAGCACAGCTTCAAGCATCAAACTGCAGAGATTATAAAACTGCAGAGATTAGCCATGAGCCCTTCTTTTTAAAAATATCGCCTACTATCCTAAAAGCTAATCACACGGCAGAGGACAGACATGGAAAAGTCAGAGAAGAGGGTCAGTGCTTGCCACCGAGCACAGGTAAGTGTGGAAGAAACAGGAAGCCCCATGAGGATTGTGCTGAACAAAGAATGTGAACACTGGAAACCCAGAGGATGCAAAAAAAGTAACGGGATCAATAAACAACTGAGGGCCGGGGCGGGGGGTGGGGGTGAGTGCGGAAATGCCCACCCCACAAAACACAGCGTCACCAGAGCTCTCTGAAAACGGTGCATGGAACCTTAAAAAACTACTCCAAAGTTCTCATTCATCATAATTGTATTTTTTTTAACCTCAGGGAATAATCTCTCTCTCTCCATTTCTCTCTCTCTCTTTTTTTTTTTTTTCTTGAGACAGAGTCTCCCTCTGTCACCCAGTCTGGAGTGCAGTGGTGATCTCGGCTCACTGCAGCCTCCACCTCCAGGGCTCAAGGGATTCTCCTGCCTCAGCCTCCCATGTGCCTAGGACTACAGCTACTTGCCACCATGCCTGGCTAATTTTTGTATTTTTGGTAGAAACGGAGTTTCACCATGTTGGCCAAACTGGCCTCGAACTCCTGGGCTCAAGTGATCCACCTGCCTCAGCCTCCCAAAGTTCTGGGATTACAAGCGTGAGCCACCATGCCCAGCCAATATCTCCTATAATGAATAAAATTTATTTGATGTCAATACTTGCTTTAATTTTAATTTATTTTGCCTATTAGATTCAGGTAAAGTAACATAATATCCTTTTCAATGAATAGCATTTCCAGTATAATCCCAGTTCATAAAACTATTTATATTTAGCTAGTCCTCTAATAATGTATATAAGCTTCATCAAAAATGTGTAGCATGATGACCACCCAAGATTAATGATGACAGTTTTTGAGCAGCAGATTTGGGATTTTTTTCATTTTTATCTTTTTACTCTACAGCATTATTGAATTTACAATTTACAATACATAACGAAAAGAATTTCTAAATAGTAAGTACTTATAAATTATTATAAAATGTATGAGTTATAGTAAATACATCTCATTTTAGATAAATAGGAGGGATTTTCTTAAAAGCAAATATATCATGTGCTATCATCTGGGTTATGTTCTCCTTTGTACTTCTCTATATTCAATACATCTTTTTTCTTTCTTTTTTTTTGAGACGGTGTAGGCTGGAGTGCAATGGTGCGATCTCGGCTGACTGCAAGCTCTACCTCCTGGGTTCCCACCATTATCCTGCCTCAGCCTCCCGAGTAGCTGGGACTACAGGCACCTGCCACCACGCCTGGCTAATGTTTTGTATTTTTCGTAGAGATGGGGTTTCACCGTATTAGCCAGGATGGTCTCGATCTCTTGACCTTGTGATCTGCCCTCCTCAGCCTCCCAAAGTGCTGGGATTACAGGCATGAGCCACCACCCCTGGCCCAATTCAATATATGTTTTAAAAATTAAGCCCTTGTGTACTTCTTTTTCTGATAATGGAATTTCAGATAATTCTTACCAATCCTCTTGCTAGCAGCTAAAATATCAGTCAAAAGTGAAGTTTGCATAAAGGCTAACTAGAAAGCGCAAGGCAGTGGAGAATTCTATCCAAGGTCTAGCAGGAGAAGAAAACACAGAAAAGGAAGCACAGGATTTGAACTACTGCCCCACACCCCACCAAGGGCATCTCATCCTTCAAAGAGGCAGCTAAGAGGGTGAGAACATGTGCAAGACATCTTCTTCTTTTAAGATAAAATGTGCAAGATAAAATAAGTTTTATCTTGGTTCAGTGAATTAAAAAAAAAAGTGGAGTCCAGTTTTGGAAGAGGAGACTGGTAATTCTCCCACACTTTTTGGGACCCTGACAGGCTTAACCCTAGAACTGAAGGTGAGTTTCATAGACTTTAGATCCATGAAACTGGATTGAGGTGACCTGAAGCTATCAATGCCTTAGCTTCCCCTGAGAAGAAAATACAGCCTCTACAGAAAGATAACATCATCACATTCCTCAAAATATTTCTACAGTTTTGGGGCCGGGCGCGGTGGCTCACGCTTGTAATCCCAGCACTTTGGGAGGCCGAGGCGGGCGGATCAGGAGGTCAGGAGATCGAGACCACGGTGAAACCCCGTCTCTACTAAAAATACAAAAAATTAGCCGGGCGTGGTGGCGGGCGCCTGTAGTCCCAGCTACTCGGAGAGGCTGAGGCAGGAGAATGGCGTGAACCCGGGAGGTGGAGCTTGCAGTGAGCCGAGATTGCGCCACTGCACTCCAGCCTGGGCGACAGAGCGAGACTCCGTCTCAAAAAAAAAAAAAAAAAAAAAATTTTTCTACAGTTTTTTATATGCAGTTCCCATCACTCAATCAATAATAACCAGACACATCAGAAAACTAGATAATATGACCAAAAGTAACAGAAAGAATGCACAGTATAACCACACCACATGGAGCCTGGGTACAGAATGAGACACATTTAAAATTACACTGTCAATATGCTTAAGGTAATTATTTTTAAATTATTAAGAATTTTAACAGAGAAATATGCAACAAATCACCCTAATACTTAGGGGGTTAAAACAGCAACAATTTTATTTAGTTCGTAATTCTCTTTAGCTCAGCAGTTTAGGCTGGCCTCAGATGGGCCATCCGTCTGGTCTGGGCCAGGTTCTGCTGTCTCTGGTGGGCATCCCTTCATGCCGGGAGCCTCTCCCAGGAGTAGCAGCACAGCTGCAGAGCTGAAATGACCCCACGTTCCTCCACGCAGTCTATCATCCTTCATCAGGCTGGCTGGAGTTTGCTCACACAGTAGCTAAAGGGTCCCTGTCCAAGGACAGAAGATGCAAAACTTCTTGGGTACAGAGGCTCAGAATTCACCCAACGCTTCCACCAGGCTCTACTGGTCAAAGCCAGTCACTTGGGAGCCCAGCTTCCAAGGACAGGGAAATTGTGATTTCTGCATGGGGATAGGGGCAGCCTAAGCTATTAATCCAGGAGAGTGGGTGCTCCAGATGCCTGGAGTGGCAAAGAATCTCTGACCATTTTCACAATCTACAACAGCTAGAAACCAAGGAGGAAGAGGAAAAGGAGAACAACAACCATCAAGTTAAAAATTGTAGAACTAGGGCCAGGCATGGTGGCTCACGCCTGTAATACCAGCACTTTGGGAGGCTGAGGCGGGCAGATCACTTGGGGTCAGGAGTTTGAGACCAGCCTGGCCAACATGGTGAAACCCCATCTCTACTAAAAATACAAAAAATTAGCTGGGTGTGGTGGCAGGTGCCAGTTACTTGGGAGGCTGAGGCAGGAGAATGGCTTGTACCCAGGAAGTGGAGGTTACAGTGAGCCAAGATTGTGCCACTGCACTCCAGCCTGGGCAACAGAGCAAGACTCCATCTCAAAAAAAAAAAAAAATTGTAGGACTAAAAACTAGAATAAAGGAAATTTATATTTTTTTTTTTTCCAAGATGGCAGATTAGAAGCTTTCAGTCTCAGCCACTTGGAAATAGCAAGATGATGGTGCATAAAAATCAACTCTGAACTTTAATTCAAAAAGGAAATCAGGGATCCACCAATCCATGAAGGACACGCTAGATCCCAGGGAGGAGAATGCCTGCAAACCGCCCCGTGACAGTCCCTGGTTGATAAAAGTGAGTGGAACCCCCATATGTGAAGGAGGCAGAGAGCCTCCCTCTGTGACTTCCCTTTCCACTGGGATCCGAGCAACCCAGGCCAAGGGACAGCCTTTGCTTTGCTCAAGCCCAAGAGCTAACTTGGAGAGAGGCTGGGAGATGCTGTGAGGGACAGACACCGGGAAAAGCTGCAGACATTGTCCCAGACCTGGGACCAAGAGCAAGACACCATTTTTAATCTGGGCACATATAAAATTGGCCATTCATTGGTGACCCAGCAGCGTGGCCATGCAGGCATCTTAGTCTTGGGCCAGAGATTGGAGCACCTGCTCTGGAGCGCAGTAGGGGCCTCCACAGCCAGAGCTGTGGAAAGCACCTCAGCAGTAGGGCTAAATGGTACCTCCCCGCCAACCCCACTGCAGGCTTGCAGCAGGAGGAGAACTACTACAGCTGCAGTTTCTCCTGGACAGTGAGACTTTCAGCCATGGCCAGCTTAGTGACCTGAAACAGATTTGTGTGTGTCACTGCTGGGTGCCCCAGCCAGCTCCCCTGAGATCACCGTGTGGCAGGGCCCTCTCTGCTCCACCTCCAGGCATAAATCCAGGCATTTGGAGCCCCTGCTTGCCTGGATCTGCAGCCTAAGGCACCACATCCTTCCTGAGCATACATCATCGTGCAGTGAGCCTCTCTCCACTCCACATCAGGCAGATCTCCAGGCATTCAGAGCATCTGCTTACCTGGATCAGGGGGCTGGCCTGTCCGCTCTTCTACTGTGAAGCGATCCTGGTGCGGGGGGACCCTCTCCACTCCACACCCAGGCAAATCTCCGGGCATCTGGAGCACCCACTCTCCTGGATTAGTAGCTTAGGCTGCCCCCATCCCCATGCAGAGAACTTGGGGCCAAAGAGATTTCCCAGCTCCAAGCCTAGGCAAACCTCTGGGTGCTTGGTAGCTGCCCACTGGGTTCTCCCTCAGCATTGGTGCCTGTGCCAACCATCAGGGGTCCTGTAGGTGGGCCCGTCCAGTCCAGCCCTGCTCTTCATGGCTCCCACCCCCAATTCCTAAGGCCAAACAGGGAGCTCAGCATTCCACTGTGTATTCCATGAATCAGCCCATTGCCTGAGGCAACAGAGAGCTTCTACCAGTAAACAAGGACAAGTATACACCCAGCCACATTGTCTGCAGTTGGCTCTTACCCATAAGCACCATCTACGGGCTTGTAGGATGAACTGCACGGCCCAATATAAAACCTGCCAAAAGAAGTGCATAGGGCTATAGAAAGACCCTACCCAGCATTCTCTACACTCACACTCCCTAGGGAGTGGGAGAAGGAAAGGGCAAGAAAAAAAAGTATAAAATAATAATAACATTATAGAGAAAGAAAGAAAAAGAGAAAATCCTACCTGCACAAAAATACCTATAAAAATTAGAAGTGCCAACGTATCCAGATGAGAAAGAAACAGCATGAAAATTCAGGCACCATGAAAAATCTGAATGTAATGATACCATCAAAGGATTGCACTAGCTCTTCAGCAATAGTCCCTAACTAAAATGGAAATTTAGAAATAACAGACAAAGAATTCAAAGCATGGATTGCAAGGAAGCTCAACAAGATCCAAGGCAAGGTTAAAAATCAATACAAAGAAACCTCTACAGCAATCCAGGAAATAAAGGAAGAGATAAACATCTTAAAAAGAAATCAATCAGAGCTCCTGGAATTGAAAAACTCACTGAAGAGATTTCAAAATACAACTGAAAGCTTTAGCAATAGACTGGACCAAGCAGAAGAAAGAAGTTCAGAATTTGAAGACCAGTCTTTTAAACTAACTTGGTCTGACAAAAATAAATTTAAAAAGAATTTTTAAAAATGAGCTAAGTCTTTGAGAACTGTGGGATTATGTAAAGCAAGCAAACCTATGAATTGTTGGCATTCCTGAGAGAGAAGAAGAAAAAGCAAACAACCTGGAAAAAATATTTGAGGGAATAATTCAAGAAAATTCCCCTAATCTTGCTAGTGAGGTAGACATCCAGATATAAGAAAACCAAAGAGCACCTGCAAGATACTATACAAAATGAATGTCACCAAGGCATATAATTGCCAGACTGTCCAAGGTCAGGGCAAAAAATAATAATGATAATAATCTTAAAGACAGCTAGAGAAAAGAGGCAGATCATGTGCAAAGGTAACCCCATCAGGCTAACAGTAGACTTACTAGCAGAAACTTTACATGCCAAGGGAGATTGGGGGCCTATTATCAGCATACTTATAGAAAAGAAATTTCAACCAAGAATTTTGTATCCTGCCAAACTAAGCTTCATAAGTAAAGAAGAAACAAAATATTTCCCAGATAATTAAATGCAAAAGGAATTTATTACCACTAGACCAGTCTTATATTAATAAGATTCTTAAGGGAGTTTCAAACATGGAAACAAAAGAATGATACCAGCTACCATAAAAACACACTTACCTACATAGTCTACAGACCCTCTGAAGACACAATAGAAACTACAAAGCAACCAGCTGACAACTTCACAACAGAATCAACACCTCACATATCAATATTAATCTTGAATGTAAATGATCTAAACAAGCCAATTAAAAGCCATAGAGTGGCAAGTTGAATTTTTAAAAAGTCCATTCATCTGCTGTCTTCAAAAGACCTATCTCATACGTAATGACACCCATAGGCTCAAAGTAGAGGGTGGGAGAAAGATCTACCATACCAATAGACAACAAAAAAGAGAAGGGGTTACTATTCTTATATCAGGTAAAACAGACTTTAAACAAACAATAGTAATAAAGGACAAATAAAGGCATTACATAATGCTAAAGGGTTCAATTCGACAAGCAAATGTAACTTCTCTAAATATATAAGCACCTAACATGGGAGCACCAAGTTTCATAACAAGTACTTTTAGACCTATGAAAAGTCTTAGACAACTATAACAATAGAGGGGAACTTCAACACTCCATTAACAGAATGAGACAGATTGTTGAGGCAGAAAACTAACAAAGTTCTGGACTTGACCAATTGGACCTAAAAAACATCACAGAATACTCTACCCATCAACCACAGAATAAACATTCTTCCCATCTACACACACAACAACATACTTCAAGATTGACCACATGCTCAGCCATAAAGCAAGTCACAATAAATTTTCTTAGAGTGGAAATCGTACCAACCATATTCTCAGACCACAGTAGAACAAAAATAGAAATCAATACTAAGAAAATCTCTCAAAACCACACAATCAGAAAGAAAGCAAACAACTTGCTCCTGGATGGCTTTTGAGTAAACAATGAAATCAAGGCAGAAATCAAAAAAATTCTCTGAAATAAATGAAAACAGAGACATAACATCAACATATCTGGGATACAGCAAAAGCAGTGTTAAGAGGAAAGTTTATAGCACTAAATGCCTACCTTAAAGATAGAAAGACGTCAAATTAATGTTCTAACATCACACCTAGAGGAACTAGAAAAACAAGACCAAGTTAACCCCAAAGTTAGCAGAAGAGAAGAAATAACTAAAATCAGAGAGGAACTGATGAGGCCCAAAAATTCACATAAAGAATCAACAAAAACAAAAGTTGGTTCTCTGAAGTATAAATAAGATCAATAGACCACTAGCTGGATTAACAAAGACAAAGAGAAAGAAGATCCAAATAAGCACAATCAGAAATGACACATGTGACACTACAACCAGTCCCACGGAAATACAAAAATCCTCAGACACTATTATGAACACCTCTGCAAACACAAACTAGAAAATATAGAGGAAATGAATAAATTTCTGGAAACACACAATCTCCCAAGATTGAATCAGGAAGAAAATGAAACATAAAACAGACCAATATCAAGTTCCACAATTGAATCAGTAATAAAAAGCCTACCAACCAAAAAAAGCCCCCAGACCAGATGATTCACAGCTGAATTCTACCAGATGTACAAAGAAGAGCATGTACCAATTCTATTGAAACTATTCCAAGAAATCAAGGAAAAAGGATTCCTCAACTCATTCTATGGAGCCAGCATCACCCTAATACCAAAACCTTGCAAAGACACAACAAAAAAGGAAACTACAGGCCGATATCCCTGATGAACATAGACACAAAAATCCTTAACAAAATACTAGCAAAGCAAATTCAACAATATATCAAAAATTTAGTTCACCATGATCAAGCAGTTGTATTTTAAAATTCCTTAAGTGAGTTTTTCAATTCCAGGAGCTCTGATTGATTTCTTTTTAAGATGTTTATCTCTTCCTTCATTTCCTGGATTGCTATAGAGGTTTATTTGTATTCATTCCTGAGATGCAAGGTTGGTTCAACATATGCAAATCAGTAAAAGTGATTGACCACATAAATAGATTAAAAACAAAAGCCATATGATCATATCAATAGATGCAGAAAAGTCTTGATAAAATCCAACATCTCTTCATGATAAAAAAAAAAGAAAACTCAAGAAACAAGGCATTGAAGGAGTATACCCCCAAATAAGAGCCATCTATGACAAACCCACAGCCAACATCATACTGTACAGGCAAAAACTGGAAGCATTTTCCTTGAGAACTGGAACAAGGAAAGGATGCCCACACTCATCACTCCTATTCTTCATAGTACTGGCAGTGCTAGCCAGAGCAATCAGGCAAGACAAAGAAATAAAAGTCATCCAAATAGGAAAAGAAGTCAAACTATCTCTGTTCACAGATGATCTGACGCTATACATAGAAAATTCTAAAGACTCCACCAAGAGGCTCCTGGAGTGGATAAATGACTTCAGTAAAGTTTCAGGATACAAAATCTATGTACAAAAATCAGTAGCATTTCTATACAGAAAAAATGTTCAGTCCAAAACCAAATCAAGAATGCAATCCCTCTTACAGTCACCATAAAAATAAAATAAAATACTCAAGGATACATCTAACCAAGGAGGTAAAAGAACTCTACAAGAAGAATTACAAAACTGTGCTTAAAGTAATCATCAGTGACATAAACAAATGGAAAAATATTCCATGCTCATGGATTGTAAGAATCAATATAATTAAAATGGCCATACTGCCTGAAGCAATCTACAGATTCAACATTATTCCTATGAAACTACAAATGTCATTTTTTACAGAATTGGAAAAAAACTATTCTAAAATTCACATGAAACCAAAAAAAGAGCCTGAACAGCCAAAGCAAACCTAAGCAAAAAGACCAAATTACCAAAGCTGGAGGCATCACATTACCTGACTTCAAAGTATTCTATAAGGCTACAGTAACTAAAACAGCATGGTACTGGTACAAAAACAGACACAGAGACTAATGGAACAGAATAGAGAACCTAATAAAACCAAAAAAACACACACATTTGCATGTTCATTGCAGCACTATTCACAATAGCAAAGACATGGTATCAACCTAGATGCCCATCAACCATGGATTGGATTTTTTTAATGTGGTACATATACACCATGGAATACTATACAGCCATAAAAAAGAATGAAATATCGTCCTTTGCAGCAACATGGATGCAGCTGGAGGCCATTATCCTAAGTGAATTAAAACAGAAAAAGAAAACCAAATACCTCATGTTCTCACTTATAAGTGGGAGCTAAACATTGGATACTTATGGACATAAAGATAACAACAATAGACACTGGGGACTACTTGAGGGGAAGGAGGGAGGGAGACAGGGAGAAAAGTTTTAAAAACTAACTGTTGGGTATTGTTCTCAGTACTTGGGTGATAGGATCATTCCTACCCCACACCTCAGCATCACACAATATACCCAGATAACAAACTTGCACATGTACCTTCTGAATCTAAAATAAAAGTTGAAAAAGGAAAAAAAGAAAAATGTAAAACTCATGGATGAATTTAAGACACAGTTGAGGAGAGAATTAGTGAACTGGAAGATTCAGTCAGAAGAAAATAAAAAGAATGAAGCATAGAGAGATAAAGAACAGAAAATAAAGAAAAATGCTTTAAAAATATAGGGAATGGAGTCAGGAGCTCTATCACATGTATATTTGGAGTCTGAGAAAGAGATAAAAGTGAAAATGGCCCAGAGGCTTTATTTAAGGAGATATATTTTAAAAGGGCTCAAAATGTTGAAAGACATTAAGCCACAGATTTAAGAAATCCTATAAATACCATTTAGAAAATAGCAACAGAAACCACATATAGGCACATTATAGTAAAATTTTCCCAAAAATAATAAAGATAAAATCTTGAAAGTAGTTTCTTAAAAATATACATTACAATCAAAGGAAAAAACATTAGACTGAGAGCTGGCTCCTCAAAAGACAACATAAAAGCCAGAAAACAATGAAATGATGCTTTTGACTCTTGCTGGCAAAAAATAATAGCTGAACTAAAAATCTGTATTTCATAAATACCTTCCAACAATGATAGTATAAAAAAATTTTCTGATAATCAAAAACTGATAGAACAAAGAAGTAAATCACACAATTGTAATAGATTTAACTTCTTCTTCCTCAATAACTGAAAAGATAAATGGCTTTTTTTAGTTAGGGGAGTGTTTTAAAACATTAGAACAAGAAAGCTAACAAATTTGTGTTGTATCACAATTATAGATACACTTTGTTTTTAGATACTCATGGAACATTTACGAAAACTTAGCATATGCTGGGCCGTAAAGCAACTCTCAGCAAACTGGAAATGATTGAAATCATTCAGAGTTTTTCTCTGACCTGAGTGCAACTAAACTAGAAATCAACAATAAGAAGTTAAGTAGCAAACCCCCATTTACCTAGAAATCAAGGTATATACTTCTAAATAGACCATTGGTCAAAGAAAAAATTTTAATTAAAATTATATATACTTTGAACTGAATGATAATGTAATTGTTTTCCATGGCTGCATAACAGATTATTACAAAATCAGTGTCTTACGACAGCACCCATTTATCATCTCACATTTTCCGTAGCTCAGGAGCCTGGGCAAGGCCCAACCGGGCCCTTTGCTCAGGGTCTTACAAGACTAGGAGCAAAGTGTTGGCCTCTTCTGAGTTCCAGTTCTCCTCCAAGCTCCCTGGAAGTTGGCAGAATTCATTTGGCCTTAGCTCCTTGAGGCCACCCACCACTACCCACCACATGGCCCTCTCCACAGCACGGTGGTTTGCTTCTTCAAGGCCAGTAGGAGAGCACCTCTCCTGCTTTGAATCGCTCTGGTCTCTTAGCCTCTTTATAGAGGCTCTCCTGATTAGCTCAGGCCCAATGGGATAATCTCCTTTTTGATTATCTGAAAGTCAATTAAGAACAAGTGCAGAATTCCTTTGTTTTATCCTATAACATAACTGATTTCAGCCAAAGATCCAGCAAGTTCATAAGTCCCACTCATCCTCCAGGGGAAAGAAATACAGGTGTGTAAGCCAGGTGTGAAAATCATGGCGCTCCTGCAGAAGTCTGCCTCCCACTTACAGCAAAACGCAAAATGTCAAAACAAGTGAGATTTGGCCAAAGGCAAAAGAAAGTGTATAGGCTTAGATATATGTATCAGAAAAGGAGAAATACTGAAACATTAATGAACTATACATCTGTCTAATTTTTTTAAAAAAGAACAACAAATTAACCCCAAATAAAGTGAACATACTCTAGAAGGGAATCAACACAGACAAGAATGCATTCCTTGAAAAGACTCTGACATTAATCTCAAAGAAAAAAAGAGCTCAGAAATCTATAAGTAAAAGATAGATGGGTCCCTAGAAACATTTTTACACTCAGGTCAACACAGGTCCAGGTGCTGCTGTTGTCTGCAGGCTCACCTGGTTGCCATAGCAACAGCTACATCTGCCTGCTGCCTCTCCCGCTTCATCCTCTGGGCCCACGGCCAGGTAGTTGTGAGCCCGAGACACAGGGTCCCCACTACTCCCACAGGTTACCTGCATGTCACAGTCAGAGGCTCGCAGGTGGTGACAGCCCAACTTGGATTCAAGTTCACCCTCATGCCTTCCAGATGTATGTTCAGGTTCCTGTTTCTCTTCATCCCCATGTCACATCTGTCTGTCCTGCCTGACTGCCTGCCTGGCCAACTTCAGGCTCTGAAATGGACACAGAAGCAACAGCCTGATGGACATGTTTCACCAGCTCCACAACTGCCCCAGGCCAAGTCCCTATCAAATACCTCCATATGCTATTTCTCTCCTAGTGGTTCTAACTCTCTGCTGAACCCCAACATCTGCACTCATAAGACATGAAAACTGGGAGGGAACCAAATGTTCATCAGGTGGAAGAAGGGGTGAGTCCCTTACACTCTGTCATGAAAAACTATTTAGCATTGAAAGTAAACGGACTACAGCAAACCAGAATCACATGGGCGAATCTTGGAATCACAATGTTGACTAAAAGAAGCCGGGCAAAGAAGAATACATGCTACATAAGCCACCTGTCTAGAATCACAAAAGTGAGGCAAAAGAGAATACATGCTACATAAGCCACCTGTCTAGAAACACAAAGTGAAATAGGCTGCCAGAAGTCAGGACCATGCTGTTCTCTGAGGAGAAGAAAGAAGACTTCAACTGAGCTGTGACAAGATTTCCCGCCATCCCCTCTCCACAGTCCCTAAAGGATGTCCATGTTTGGACAATTTGCTGAGCGGTGCTTTTATGTCATGCTCGCTTTTCTGAAGCTTGTTATTCCTCAACAACAACAACAACAAAAAGGCCAAATAGCAGGGAAAACCCTGCTAGAGGGAAAGCCCCAGGGGATGGGAGCTCCACCCTCCCCACGGGTTCCGTGCAGCTGGCCTGGTGCACGTGTACAGTCATCCTGGGTGGAGGAAGAAAGGAGTCGCCGTCAGCAGGGAAGGCATGCCTCCTGCGTGCTTAATCCGGCATGATTTGTAGCCTCCTCTCACACACTTCATCACGTTCTACAATCTTGTTTCTCAGTTTTCTTTGCTATCTGATACACCCGTGAATCTGTCAAAATATTCATCTTACTCTGTTCTTTATGCCATCAAAATAACAGCTTCGGTGGCATTAAATATACAGGCTGTGAGACAATACCAATATTTCTTATATCTAGAATGCCCTGGCCCATTAAATTTTCTGGTTGATTCCAGTTCACGACCTGAATTACCAACTCTCAGAGAATTAGAAAACCCATTCTGAAGTTGACCCCAAATTTCTTGACCCCAAAACTCACTAGTTGACCCCAAAAGCTCACCCCCAAGGCGAAGGCCATTTGAGGCTCACCTGTGCTATCAGCCCACCTGATGCCGTAATCCCGGGCAGGGAGTTAAGGAGGAATCCATCTGGCTCCATTTGTGACTTAATTCCACAGGTGGGTTTTGATAAAACCTCTGGCTTTCATCCAATCTCTCAGGGGCAATTTTGACCTGGGAATCTGGCCCTTCTCAAAAGTCATCATGACTTTATAGAAATGAGAAAGTGACAAGAAAGAAAAACGATGAGGACAGGAAGACCCCCGACCTGCTGGCAAAGACAGCTGGTAATCAAACCATTTCAGTAAGCCTCATTAACACAAAATAGTTAAGCCAATGTCATACCGATCCATATTCACTTTATCTTAAAATTTCTTTAAAAAAAAGGATAAGAATCCAATTACAACATTATTCATAATAGCCAAAATGTGAAAACAACAATAATGCCCATCAATCAACTCATGAATGGATAAATAAAACGTGGTCCATCCATACAATGCAGCTAAGAAAAGGAGAGAAGTACTGAGAAATACTACGAGACAGATGAATCTTGAAAGCAGTATGCTAAATGAAGAAGGCAGTCACCGAAGCCTACGGACCACACGACTCCATCTACGTGAAACGCCCAGCGCAGGCGTGCTGGTACATGGGGTGATGAGCGTGCTCTAAAGGTGATCGCGGTGACGGACTGCAGAAATCTAGGATTCTGCCAAAACCCTGAATTGTATATTTCAGTGGGTGGGCCGTACAGTGTGCAAATTTCATCTCAATAAAGCTGTTATGAAAAACAAGGAAGGCGACCTGCTCCTTTTCATTCCAGCCTTGACGGTGTGCATGTTATCAATTTGATCTGGAATTTAAGTGGCCTGTCTGGAATGTTTGACAAGTAAACTTTCCTCATGCACGATACATCTGACCTAAAACAATAGCAGCGGGCAGCCGCGGAGGGCAGTTTACTCCATCACCTGGGGGCGAGAGCTCCGCACATTAACAGCAGGACGGTTCACTGAAGCAGGTAATGGATTGGTCGGTGGAAACAAGAAATCCTTGTGGGAATGAGTGTGATTATTCATATAGTCTGCTTGCTAATTGTGGCTCGTGTGAACAGTATTTTCAGTGCCTTTGAGAGCCCTGAACGTCAGGAGTTCCACCAATGGCCTGGCAAACACAGAGGCACGCTGACGGCTCAGCTCCGGGGCCATCTGACACGTGGCTGAACTTGCACAACTGTCTAATCCTGTGTTTCCACACCACTTGTGACAGGACAGTGAGCATTGCTCGACAGGGGTTTATGCAAGGACGTGTGTGCGCCTACGCCGTGTGCACGTGTGTGTGCCTGTGCACATCTTGGCCAGCATGTCAGCACACACTCCAGGTTGGCTCATGTCCGTGTGTTCTTTGAGCTCGAAAGAACCTAAAGGGGAAGACAATGCCTGATGAATTCCCTGCATATGGGGCCAGATAAACATAGTCTAGAGGGCTGAACGGTTTGTGGGTTTCTTTTTTACAATCCCATCCTCGAATGGCAAAAGTGCATGTTCGTCTTGCAGGATTTTCTTCATAGGATTGCCTTCTTGCAGAAGCCCCTCGTGGGAGGTCCTGGCAGCAGCCCTTCCCTGTCTCATCAGGATGAGCTGACTGTCCTGGCTGGTGTTTCCTGAAGGGCTGGGCAGGGCTGTCTGTATCCAAGAGACAGAGACCGTGGGAAGCGCTTGCTGACCTGATGCCAAGCCAAGTATACCTGGGGAAGCCAGGAGAAGACCTGCTTTCCCAGGGTCTGAAACGGCTGCTGAAGGCAGGGAAGGGGCTGTCCTCCCAGGCGGCTCGTGAGTCTTTTCTGCTTTTCTGCCACTACCCCAAGGGTCCACATACCCTTGGACGGATGACCCCAGGTTTTCCCAACCCAGATATTCTGTCTCCCCTTCCACAGGATTCCCAGGGGTCTGACCCAACCCTAGCTGAGCACCAAACTGAGAACTTGGAAAATAAACTGTACCTTTGAAAGCAAAAGGGACACATGGCAGCAAGAGGCAAAACAAAGCTGATGCCGGAGGCGGCATCCTTGGTTTCCAATTAAGAAAAAGCGGTCCTCCGATACTCTGCGCTTATTAAAGGTATTCCTGCTTTACAAATAGCTTCCCAGTTTCGTGGGTTGTAAATGTTTTTAAAAATTAGGAGGTAAGACCGTCCTTGCAGAGGTCTGCTACTGAGTTGCAAACCAGCGAGATCAACCATGCCAAGCATTTTAAGAACTCACTTGATTTTATTTGCATTTGGCCCTTGTAGAAGGAAAAAAATTAGTAAAGTGAGCTTTTTAACTTACTCAAATCTGGGGGGAAATAATAGATAATAGACTCAGTGTCACCTCGAAGACATCAGCCTGCTACTCTAATGTAAGTCAAACCTGCCTCCGCAGTGGCTCACTGAGCCTGGCCTCACGTGGGCAACCTCCCGTCCAGGCACACAGGTGCCTGCAGGCGTCCAGGTCCTGTGCCGGCCAGAATGCAATTTCCGGCTTCGCAGCTTTGCCCACATGCACACGGCCTCCAAGGCTTCGAGGGTGCTGCCAGGCTGGAAGTGCGGCGTGCCCAGGAGTGCACCCAAGCCACAACACGAGGGCAGGGACGTCTGATCCATCAGACGCAAACCTGGATTCCAGCTCAGCCACGCGTTGCAGGTGTGATCCTGACTGTTCCTGAAATCCACGAGCCAGAACTTCTTCATCTGCAGTTAGGAATCATGACGCCAACTTTGCAGAGATGTCGAGAAGAACAAAAGGATAACTTCATGAAGAGTCTGCCACGTGCGAAACACACAGAAATCGCTATTGGTTTGCTTGGGAAGAACAGCTTCTGAGCCCAGCTGGAACAGCGGCTGCTTCCCGACGCCAAGTTTACTGCAATGGTGAGTCAAGAAGCCAATGCTTTCCCTGGACCTCCACGAAGATGCTGGAAACTGTTTTCTGCTCAGCTTTGCAAGGGGCCACCTAAGTGCCACTTAGAGACGGAAGCTCTGACCCAGCCCCACAGGGCTGTTTTTTCCTTTCATCCCTTTGCTCTGAACACTTGGCCGTACGCTGTGTGCAGCAGAGACAGGACTCAGGGAAGAGACAGGCGCCTGCCACCCATGTTGGTCTTCATCTTCCGGCGTCTGAAAGTGGCGATCGTGGGTATATTGGCCAGGACTTTGAAAAACAGGTCTCTCCAGCAAAAGCAACTGAGACATAAAACATCTGTCCAGAAACCTGGGGGCATTGCTGGTGTCATGAGGTGGGGTCACCAGGCGTCTGGAGTGTTTGACCTCAGCAGCCGCAGCAGCAGCAAAAGAAGCCCCACAAGGCCGGGCGCGGTGGCTCACGCTTGTAATCCCAGCACTTTGGGAGGCCGAGGCGGGCGGATCACGAGGTCAGGAGATCGAGACCACGGTGAAACCCCGTCTCTACTAAAAATACAAAAAATTAGCCGGGCGTGGTGGCGGGCGCCTGTAGTCCCAGGTACTCGGAGAGGCTGAGGCAGGAGAATGGCGTGAACCTGGGAGGCGGAGCTTGCAGTGAGCCGAGATCGCGCCCCTGCACTCCAGCCTGGGCGACAGAGCCAGACTCCGTCTCAAAAAAAAGAAAGAAAAAAAAAAAGAAGCCCCACAAAATCGTCACCGTCCAAATCTGCCACCAGCAGCCCCTTCCTCCGATCCTGACTCATTGATCAGCTTACTGGCTCCGTGAGCCGCCACAACGCCCTAGAGCAGAATGACGCCCTCCAAAGGGGAGGGTGTTCACGAGGCCTTTGCTGACCCGTCATCCCGGGAGGGCCTGGGTCTAGACAGACAGCAGGCGTTAACCCTTCTCAGGCATAGACTCAGTAGATCCTCTCCCCCGACCCCCGGATGACCTCGTGTTTTCATCTGAAGCCATGAGTGCTTGCAGAACGCATCATCACTGGGGTCATTGTCCATCCACCCAGGCCGCATACATTGGTTACCAAGCCATCACAGTTCTGGTTCTGAAGATCCCCTACCACTGTCAGCTGATTTCAAGATGTTAAATGTTTCAACACAATCTTTCCCTCATTCCTCTGTACTCTAACATATTAGCAAGCATAGAAATAAAGTTACTACAAACAGCTGGTCTAAATTATTCTTCAAGTTTATCTTTGTAAACACCCTCTCTGGGTTGCAGAATATGCATATTTTCTATGCTCCACATTTGGCTCACAGACATTGTTATGAGTACTGTATGGTATGGTTAAAAATGTTTCTCTTTCATTTCGGAGTCTTTAATTTGATGTTTGAGCTCTGCATAAAAATAGCTTGTAATTGCTTTTTGACAGTAATAAGCCTAAGATTGTGACTCAAAAATTTGAGATATTATGTTCTTTTGTAATTGTATTCAATGAACACATAGTTCAATATGGAACTTTAAAAAAAAAATCCACAGCTTGTGCAGTTCCTTCATTGTACTGACACCACGAAAGTGACAGTGAGAGTCGGTGAACCAGGAGGCCTGATGAGGACTCACACTTACTTGTTAAGAAAGCTCGTTTTTATTGAGAGAAAAGCCATCTTTACATAAGCCGCAGTGTCTAGAGAAGAGCTGAAAACTCAGAGCCTTCAACCCTTGTCTCCTCACCCTCAGCTTGCGTTGCACCTCGTGGCATCCTGTGGAGCTGAGCAACAGTGAGATTCAAATTCTCTTATCTCATCTCAGGGACAATTCCACCAGAGAGTTCAAAAATCAAACGGTGTGTAATACAAATAAAATAAGGCCAGACATTGAAAGCCAAAAGTATTGTATACCTCCCAAGCATGAATTGAGATGAATACTGCTCTAAGAAATTACACAGAGATGGTGTGAGGTGTTAAAAATTGGCTAACATGTTTCTCAGGGAAATTGAAATCAGATAGAACATTCTAGAAACATGAGAGAACAAACTCCATCAATGATATCTCATCAACATCAATCCGCATAGACTTTTCATTTGTTCTTTGCTTGTCAAACTTAAATTTCTTCCATAAATATAGCTTCACTTTACATTTCAGTTAACAGCATCAAGTGGGAAGGGCCCACAGGTCCAGCAAGCTGCCACAATTTAGAACCTGCCACTCTGTTTTCATTAAATTCACTGCCATTTCTCTCAGCAGCAAGAAATAATGTAGAACAGTTTTTAGATATATCAGTTATCATTGGAAAGGTAGGAGAAAAGGATGGTTTTAGTAGCTAAAGTCCAGGAGAATAAAATGTAGCTAAATCATGTTTTTCCTCTCAGGCCAGTGCCTCTGTTGTGATGGGCCTGAGCATTCAATAGAGACGTTCAAAGCCACGGAATATGTGATTTCCACTTTAAATTTTCCCCTGATGACCACCCGCCATGCACTTTCCTCCAAATATCAACACAGCAACCGAAGCTGAGGCACAGCAGTCTTCCTTCTAAGCTTCCAAAGCAACAGAATACATTTTTTTTCATGTACAACATAGAAAATAGGGAGAAACACAACTTGTTTCTAATGAATTACATATGTTTAAACACTCTGAGTCTATCAAACAAGGTCATGCTGGCAAAGAACAAAGCACACAGCTCGCACAAGGGAGGTACTCAGGATGAGATGGTGATGGCGATGAGATGACCACCACCGAGACACTGCAAAGGCCCTCCACGGTGAAGACAATAATGATGGCCATCATGCGGTGGTGCAGGCCCTGGAGACTGTGAAGCCCGTCATGATGAAGACGATGACGATGACCATCATGGGGTGGTGCAGGCCCTGGAGACTGTGGAGCCCATCATGATGAAGATGATGATGATGACCATCGTGGGGGTGGGGGGGACCCTGGAGACTGTGGAGCCCATCATGATGAAGATGATGACGATGACCATCATGGGGTGGTGCAGGCCCTGGAGACTGTGAAGCCCCGGCATGGTGATGATAACGATGACCATCATAGGGGTGGTAGGGTGGTAACTAAGGTCCTGAATACTGCAAATCCCCTAATGCCCCTGGTCTCCTTGAGGCAGATAACCTAGACTTTAGATAGCTCGGTATTTCTTACATCACTTGTGCCAGCCACAAAGGAATTTGAGACCCTGCTCACTCTTCTGGATCCTTCTTGATAGAAATTTACCCTGGAATAAGGTAAATAGTTTTTACCCATTGTATTAGGTAATGCTAGTTGCTGTTAAAAGATAAATCCAACATCTCAGTGACTGAATCTTGTCATACCTTTTCTCTTGCTTAGGTAGCTGTCCATAGCAGATGTCTCCTCTCTGTGGTGGCCCCCATCTCCCTGAGCCTGGAGTCCTCTGCGTTGGCCAGAGGAGAACTCACACTGCAGGAAGCCCTGTGCTTCCCTGAGATGCCCCACGATGCACTGCGGGGACAAGGTGGTGGCTGCACCTGGGTTGGGGGAGCTGGGCTGCAAACTCCTGCCCCGCCCCTCCACGGGCTCCAGGAAAGGGCCACATATCTCCAGTGGACAAGCTACCATCTCATAGATGCCCTCCATTTCTGTCATATATTCTGTTATTATTTTCTATTCTCAGAGAAACCTGATAGCAGATGTCCTCAGGATTCCACAGCTTGAGCTGTCCCTGTGATTCTGAAGTGCTGAGTCTGAGCCTCCTGATGGGAGACTTGTTATAGGAGCTGTGCCACACTGTTGGGACCACGTCAATGTCTCATGCCAGAAGGTTCCACACAGACCATTATTTACCGGAGTCAGAACAGTCTCGGTGAGACGGCTCCTCAGCTGCTTAACCACGCCAGTGCCACCCAGACAGTCTCAATTCTCACGGAGGTTCCACTCTCCATCTGTGGGCCTCGGCCCCCACAGCTGACTGTCTGCAGCATTAACACTACAGGGGCTGGGGTCTTCGATGCAGCCCTTTTGAATGACTCCACCCTTCTTTCTCTGGGGATTATTTTTTTCTGTGTCTCTTAGGACCTACAAAGCCAAAGGCCTCTCAGCTCTGGAATTAGATGGAAGAGCAATCCTGGTTAATGAGGATCCTCCAGGAATGGTGTCTGGGACCTGCCTGTCCCCTGTACACATGCAATGCCAGGCATGGAGTCACCAGCTCCCTGCAGAGAGACGTGCACACAGGAAGCAGGGCTGTGGCCCTTCCCATGGGCGTGGCCTTCCCGCCCTCCTGGCTGGACCATGTTCATAAATACAATTTTCTCTAAACTATCATACCACATACCATCACCTCTTTAGGTATTCAGATTTTGCCTAGGATTTTCTTTATTAACAAGAAAATGTTTACTACAATGAATCGTAACAACAGTATCCCCTGAGTGCTTTAGTCTGTCACGGCGTGCGCCCCTCAGGGCCACATCAGCCCTGCGCTGTCTGAGCGGCAGCTGTTCCAGAACCCGCTCTGGGTAATGATGTTCGGCAGACACACGGATCCGCGAGTGCTGAGGCTAATTATGTAATAAGGGAATCACTCTTAAAATTTTATAAACGTTAATATAGACATTTAACTTCAATTTCTTTGAAAGTTAGGTAGGAAATGAGAATTCTACTAGTGCTAGTACCAAATGCTCACTTTTATACAGAGGTTTTAAAATGTAGGGCCTTGCAAATCTAATGCTGTATTCATGCTGCAAATTACTCTCCTTGGCACTGAAATATCACCACAATTAAACCTGCAGTAAAGTATTACAAAAAGCCCTTGACTGTTTTCAAACAAAATCGTGCAGCTCTTCAGGACGCTGTATGTTGAAGGGCGAGCCATCCACTGTGTAATTCATTTTTATTATCTGCTCAACATTCCTCCAAAATAGTTAGCTCTTTCCTTTCCACAGCAAGGATACTTAGCTTTCCAGAGCTAGTGTCCATCGTGAAGAACGCGGCTGCCCTCACCAGCTCCTGCTCATGGGGTGGGGAAGGGGTAGGTGCCCCTGCCAGCATCCACGCACCTGCCAGCATCCACGCCGCTGCCAGCATCCACACCCCTGCCAGCATCCACGCCCCTGCCAGCACCCACGCCTCTGCCAGCACCCACACACCTGCCAGCACCCACGCACCGGCCAAGCACACTCCTCTGCTTCCCAGTTCCCTGATTCCTGGAATTAGAACTATTTCACCTATCGGCAAGAGAGATAGTGGGTCAGCCAGCGCCTACCGAGCGTTCTGTGCAGGGGACAACGTGATGAGCAAGGCAGACAGGCCCTCTGGCCTCAGAAAACTTCTATTCTAGCAAGAAAAAAAGACATTAAACAAAGCACTGTAGCAAGCAAGCACCAGGAGTGCCAGGACAGAGAGGGGAGTGAGGCGTGAAGGAGAGAACAGGCCAGTCGGTCAGCCAGCAGGGCCCACGCCCGGCGCCTGTTCTCCAGGAAACCAGCCCATCTCCCAAGGAGGACGAGGCACTCCATGAGGCCGGCCTTCCTGCTGGCCAATTCTGACTATGGGCCCTTCTGCCAGAAGCACTGGGTTCTGCCTGCTTTGCTCCTATTTAAGGACTGTCACCAAGAAGCCCACAGCAGCAGGTGGGAAGCCACCTGGGGTCTGTCCTTTCTCTGGTCTTTACACTGAGTTGACACCCAACATGGACCCTGTGTGTGTCCACAGTGGCTCTCCAGCCTGCCCCTCCGCTCCAGTCTGACAACCCATGCTCAGATGGTGCCAGAGGTCTGAAGCTCTTCTCCTTCCCATCACGTTCTTGCCCCTCCATTTATTTTCCAATTCTATAGAAATTCTAAAATACAACTCTCATTTCACTCCCTCATACTTGAAACTTTCCGGAGGCTCCAAGAGAAATGCAAACGATTCACAGGAGGCGGAGCTCTACCTCAGCCCTGCAGGGACCCCCATCACCTCCAGACACCACGCACCAAACCCCTGCAGGGACCCCCGGCACCTCCACACACCACACGCCAAACCCCTGCAGGGACCCCCGTCACCTCCACACAGCACACGCTCCACCTCAGCCCTGCAGGGACCCCCGGCACCTCCAGACACCACATGCCAAACCCCTGCAGGGACCCCCAGCACCTGCAGACACCACACGCTCCACCTCAGCCCTGCAGGGACCCCCGTCACCTCCACACACCACACGCTCCACCTCAGCCCTGCAGGGACCCCCAGCACCTCCAGACACCACATGCTCCACCTCAGCCCTGCAGGGACCCCCGTCACCTCCACACACCACACGCTCCACCTCAGCCCTGCAGGGACCCCCAGCACCTCCAGACACCACATGCTCCACCGCAGCTTTACAGGGACCCCCGTCACCTCCACACACCACAGGCTCCACCTCAGCCCTGCAGAGACACCCGTCACCTCCAGACACCACACACCAAACCCCTGCAGGGTCACCTATCACCTCCAGAAACCACACACTCCACCTCAGCCCTGCAGAGACGCCCGTCTCCTCCAGAAACCACACACCAAACCCCTGCAGGGTCACCTATCACCTCCAGAAACCACACACTCCACCTCAGCCCTGCAGAGACGCCCGTCTCCTCCAGAAACCACACACCAAACCCCTGCAGGGTCACCTATCACCTCCAGAAACCACACACTCCACCTCAGCCCTGCAGAGACGCCCGTCACCTCCAGAAACCACACGCTCCACCTCAGCCCTGCAGGGACCCCTGTCACCTCCACACACCACATGCTCCACCTCAGCCCTGCAGAGCACCCGTCACCTCCAGACTCCACATGCTGAATGCTGCAGCCACACAGAGCCACTCTTGCCCCCGA
This sequence comes from Symphalangus syndactylus, assembly GCF_028878055.3. Taxonomy (NCBI): domain Eukaryota; kingdom Metazoa; phylum Chordata; class Mammalia; order Primates; family Hylobatidae; genus Symphalangus; species Symphalangus syndactylus. The sequence continues at coordinate 8,089,039 of NC_072423.2, read as the reverse complement.
GTGGGACTCTGTCTTCTCTGCAGACCTGGGACACGCTTTTCGTCTGCTGAGAAAGTTCCTTCCTGCTGGCTTTCCTCACTGACGCCTGGTCATAAATGTCAAGTCTCAGCTTGGGCCTTTTCTAACTTCTGTGTCAGGGCAGCGCCCACCGAGTTCCCTCAGAGCATCTGTGCTTGCTCCAGTCACTGTGTGAATCCCACTGTTATTAAAATGCGGGACGGCGGGGTTAGACTGATCGGAGAGCAGGCTCTGACCTCCCATCACCTAGGTTCGTGCTCCACACACCACAAGTAGCCAGCGGCCTCAGACAAGAAACTCAGCCCTGGGACGCCCGAGTGTGTCTATCCTGGGCCAAGCTGGGCTTCGACCACCCCGGAGAGGAATGGCCCCTGACACATCAACACAGCCCTGGCATTGTGGGGACAGTCAAGTCCAACATGCAATTCTGAGTGTCCCTCCGCGGGGAAGGGAGGGGTCGGACTGTTGCCTTCCTACCGCTTCCCGAGGCCACCCCAGCCAGGAGCACTGCCACACAGTGCTCAGCCCCTCCCACACTCAGACTGCACCATTTCACACAGAACTCTTCATCCTCTGAGAACCAGTTGCCTACAGAGCCCCAAGATCTGAGCCCCAGCCTCTCACCTGCAAGTGCATGTCTGCTTCATTCGTGGCAATGTTCTGCAGAGGCACAAAACCTGGGGGCCTCAAGGTGGGGTCAACCGAGTTGTTGGGGGTTCCTTGGGTGGACACTTGCTTCCAGGGAGTGGTCTAGGGCCAGGGACTTTGTGGGGGCCTGTGTGTTCTTTCTTCCTTTTTTCTTCTCTCTCTGTTTTGTTTTTGAAAGAGAGCATAAACAGGAGAAACAGCTCTAAAATCGCAGTGCTTAGCTGCCCGAGGGCATCTGCAGTTCACCTGTCCATCTGATCCTGGGTCCCCAGAACAGCCTGTGAGATTTAAACTGGGGGTCCAAATAACAACTGGGGATGAAGAGGCAGAATTTCTCATTTGGGGGCACTTCCAAAAACATAATTTTCCATGAACGGAGCTATGTGAGAATGAAAGGACCGAGCTGACCTGCTGAGGGTATTTAAAAGTTTCTGCTGTGGTTGCTGCATGTTGGGTGTGTGGTTGTGTTTCTGTCTCGCTGCTGTGAGTGTGGGGTGGGGGGTGCATGTGCGTGCCTTCTCTTCTGAGCGGCTGGAGGCAGGACGACAAGAATTGCCTCTTCTAACATCACAACACTGGCTTCCCCATCAGCCTCCGACCCACACGAACCAGGCTCAAGACCCGGAAGTGTTGGATTAGGGGGTGTTGTTGGACTAGGGTGCCAGGCTGAAGCCCAGGGTCCAGATGATGCTGAGAGCTTGAGGACATTTCACTTGTTCACGTGATTGCAAATATATAATGCAATGAACACAGATACGACGCCGCCTGCAATTTTCAACAGCGAATTCAAACCCCAACCAGAAGCAACGTGAGTTGAGAGGAGAAGCACGCGAGCACCCTTCCAAGGGTCTTCACAGCAGCCACAGTGCTGTCCAGTGACAGTCCACGTTGTGATCCAGCCCGAGGGGTGGGGGACCTCGGCTTCAGCAGGGATGGAGGGCACACCAGAGTGCCTTCGGCTCTAGCGGCGCTCACCAGCTTTCTCACTTACCACAGGCATGAAAATTAAGAGGATCTTTTCAAATGCTCAAGAGTCCGTACAAATTACACCCCAGGAAAGACAACGGAGATGAGAAACGTTCCTCAGTATGACAGGCACCCCCAAGCTCCTCACCGAGCCTACTCCTCCACCTGTCCCCGACGGGAAGCAGCTGGCCAGGGTTCCAGGGTAGGATGCGGGTGGAAAGGCCAGGAGGGAGGGACTGGTAGAGCCATGAGGTGCAGGACAAAACCCCGAGAAACCAGCCAGGAGCCAGAAGAGCCTCGTGTGCACCACAAAACCCAAGTAGAGACAATTGAGAGTGTCACGGGGCCACGAGGCGAGGAAGCTCCGGGAGTGAGGCCTGGGGGGCCGGGAGGCCCAACCCTCCAAGGCATCACCAGCTTCCGCTGCCACAAGGAAGGGAAGGGGTGTCTCCCCTGCTCCAATCTCTTTTTCAACAATATCTGGAGATTCTCATCCCATTTGAGAACAAATCTGGGGAAGAAAAACTAAAAATAAAGAGAGATTTATATTTATGTCAGTTTGGCTAAAAAAAAAAAATTGAGAGAAACATGAATAGATCAGTGGGTAATAACTAGGCAAGTTATATGATAATATGAGTGAATCTCCCCAGCACAAACCAAGTAACCAAATGAGTGGGCTTGCATGCTGCCACCACACATCGATAACATGTACAAGACAAAATCAGACACCACAGTTGACACCAAATACCAGGAACCTTTCTTTCAGCAAAAGCTGTTAGTCTGTTTAATTGTCTTCCAGGGGAAAAGAGAGAAGCCCCATCATCGGACGAATTTTGAAACTAGGCTAAGTAAAACACTAAAAATATACTCTGGAAGAATGCGGTACTTAACCCTGGGGGCTGGACCCAATTACCCTCCCTCCTTCTCCATCTGTAATGGCTCTCACTTCGTGCCATCATTTCATGATGCTAACCTCTCTACCTCCTGCAGCTCAAGGACACCCCATGCTTATGTACCAAGTATCACAAATTGTGCTTAATGACACAAAATAGGAGAACCAGGAGGGTACTCTATTTAAAGGAGGATTCCTTTGCATCTATGTGTTTTGTTAGCACCTGATGTGTCCTTTCAGGGTAATTCTATCTGGGGTGAAAATAAAATGTTTGATGAGTAGGTCTGCAGTTGGTCTACAATTAGACATTCAGGTCACATGGAATCCAAAAAACAGTAATACAAATTCTAATCCATTTTTAAAGCTTTAACATTTCTGGGGCCAGGTACTGTGGCTTACACCTGTAATCTGAGCCCTTTGGGAGGCTGGGGCAGGCAAACGACTTGAGCTCAGGAGTTCAAGATCAGCCTGGGTAACATGGTGAAACCCTATCTCTACCAAAAATACCAAACATTAGCCAGGTGTGGTGGTGGATGCGGTAGTCCCAGCTACTTGGTGGGCTGAGGCAGGAGGATTGCTTGAGCCCAGTTGATAGAGGCTGCAGCGATCCAAGACCTCACCACTGTGCTCCAGCCTGGGTGACAAAGTCAGACCCCGTCTCAAACAAACAAACAAACAAATAAAAAATTTAACATTTCTCCTAATTCCTGCCATATTATTGAATCTTTTCTACAGGCTGTGGAGCTTTTATGGTATTTGATGGGTTTAAAAGACCCTCCTTATACTAATATAACTAATGTAAGTAATAGAAAGACATTTTGGTACCATGACAAATGTTCAACTACCTTAACACCACTTAGTTGCATATTACGAGGCAACAATTTTATTAATGCTTTCTGATACAATGTAACTCAGAAGATGAAAATAGATCTAAAATATAGGTAATATATTTGGTGTTCAGTGGTTTTTAAAAAATCATTCTTAAACCATTTTCTAAGAATTTGGGTCTCTTATATTTGAGTGGAAGTCACTTTTCTTAAAATTCACTGAGAATCTACAGCCATTGTGGGAAAGAGGCATTCTGAGGCCTGTGAGGCCTGCACCAGCCCTGCAGCAGGCCTGTGTTCCAGGAGCCCCCACTTAAGAAATGTCTGGCTTCTGCCTCCCCACCCTAGGCCTGTGCTTCCCACTGGCTGCTGGACGCCGTCTTCCCAGCGTTCTGCCTGAACTCAGCGGGGTCACCCCCAAACCTCACCCCATCGACGGCTCTGGCTGCTCCTCCAGGCTGCTGCCCAGCCTCATCACTCTCCCTCTCCCCACCAGGGATCCACCGTCTTACTCCACTTTCCTCTTCAGTAGAGCACTGGCACTCTCCTGTGCACCAGCAGCCAAGCTAGACCTGGACATTTCACCCGGAGGATCAGGCAAGGCGACACCCCATTCATTTCATCCATCTGCTTAGAATTTGCCATGTCTCTTCACAGTCTTAGGCTGCAGAAGGCCTTTCCAAGCACAACACGAGGGCTAGAAACAGCCCACATGAAACTTACAATTTTCTGCATCACAGCAAAAATCAAACAAACAAAAACAAAAAACAAAGTTAAAAGATAATTCTTTGGAGAAAACATTTATACGTATTACCAAAGAAAGGCTATTGTCTTTGTATATTTCATACATTAATATCCGTAGATTAGATTGTAAAGCCATAAGAGAAATATGAACAGAAAACCAGGCCATTGAATTTGGTTGGGGCCATATTAAAAAGTTGCATGTACTGAAACGAAGAGGTCTTTAGTTAAAAAAAAAAAATAAGAAACAAAATAGTATCACATGATAGGAACTTTTTTTGGTCTTTGAAAGTATGAGTGTTATATGCAAAAGGGAAGAAAAGCAAACAAAATATGTCAAGTCATGTTAAATACGTCATGTTTGCAGTTGGCCGGGCAAGGGGGCTCACACCTGTAATCCCAGCACTTTGGGAGGCTGACACAGGAGGATTGTTTGAGTTCAGGTGTTTGAGATGAGCCTGGGCAACATAGTGATACCACGTCTCTACAATTTTTTTTTTTTTGAGTTAGCTGAGTGTGGTGGTACATGCCTGTGGCCCCAGCTACAGGGGAGGCTGAGGCAAGAGGATGGCTTGAGCCCAGGAGTTTGAGCTTACAGTGAGCTATGATTGTGTCACTGCACTCTAGCCTGGGTGACAGAGCAAGACCCTGTCTAAAAAGGAAAAAAAAAAAAGTTAGGTAACAGTTACCTCCAACTGTAGAATTTTTTTTTTATTATCGTCACGTTTTTTCTTTATGCATATCTGTGTGTTTTTTAAGTTTTGCAAGTAAAAAAGTCTAAAACCTGTCGGCTCACATTCAAGACCCTCCAAGCCCCAGAAGAAGCTCTGTCTCTCCAGGTGCCACCTGCACTTCTCCCGCGGGAATCCCTTGCCCAAAGCTCCACCCCACACAGGGCTTTTCTCTCTTGGAAACTCCTGCCTACCTGTTCCACATACTGTAGACACATCCAAGAATTCTTAAAGAATAGAAGGAGGAATAGTGAGGAAGAGTTGGGTCAAAGTACCTTCCAGAAAATATCAGAAAGAGGTAAAAAAAAAAAAAAAAAAAAAAAAAAAAAAAAAATGCTGGGCACGGTGGCTCATGCCTGTAATCCCAGCACTTTGGGAGGCCGAGATGGGAGGATCACCTGAGGTCAGGAGTTCAAGACCAGCCTGGCCAGCATGGTGAAGCCCCATCTCTACTAAAACTACAAAAATTAGCCAGGCATGGCGGCACACACACCTGTAGTCCCAGCTACTCGGGAGGCTGAGGCAGAAGAATCTCTTGAACCCAGAGGTGGAGGTTGCAGCGAGCTGAGATATACCACTGCACTCCAGCCTGGGTGACAGAGCAAGACTGCCTCAAATATAAAAGTATGAAGAATGAGGGAATTCGACAGGCGTGGTGGTGCACACCTGTGGTCCCAGCTACTCAGGGGGCCAAGGCGGGAGGCTCACTTGGGCCTGCCTGGTTGAGGCTACAGTGAGCCATGTTCACGCCACTGCACTCCAGCCTGGGTGACAGAGTGAGACCCTGTCTCGTAAAAAAAAAAAGAATGAAGATAAAAAATATGGATGGGGAAAAAGGAGGCATCACCAAGAATGCAAACAGCAAACAGAAAGAAAAAGGAGTTGCATAAGAGCCCGGAATATCCCAGGGGTGAAAACAGAAGCTCTCAAGTTAAAAGGAGTGTGAGTGCAACCTGGAGAGGGAAGGAGCCGCATGTATAAGCGTATGTTCACTGAAGGGAAGAACACGGGGCCCGCGGAAGCTGGACAGCCAGAGACCTGCGTTTCCACATTTCCGTTCCTGTGCTGGCCCCAGCAGACCAGGCACCATTTCACGTCATGATCCCACTGAGATCAAGGAGACCAGATGTCAGAAAATGCTTTAGAAATACAGGTGAGAGATAAATGCAAAATAAAATGTTTACTAAATCAGAGTCATTTTGGAAAAAAATGTTGACGGCTGGTATACTCAACCTGCACTTTAACATCTGTCTAAAGTATTTGTATCGAACACGGGGAGAAAATCCTACTTTAGCATTACCTTTGAAATTAAAGTTTCCAGAGCCTTACGATGAAATTTATGTCAAATTAATTTCTGGGACTCAATGAAGCTTAAAATGAATTCATAATGAGGTACACTTAAGAGGTGTGCAGACGGCCTTGGAGCGACTGATTGGAGAGGTCCCCTTCCTGCCATTAACTCTAATTTCGTGATGATGACACATTTTATCCGAGCACAACACATAATCTCAGAGATGATATGCTTTCACAATGACTGTATATGCAGGATGTGTGACCAAATGGAAGTTGACTATTGCTACATTATTATTAGCATTATTATTATTAGTTAATTGAGTATCAACAATGTGCACAATCTCCTATGAGATATAATGACAAGATGGCTCCTGTGTTGGAGATTTATATCTTAATTTAGACATACTTATAATTCCAACATAGCACATACAGCCTGAGAAAATGATTTTCTTAAAAGTGCAAGATTTCCTAAAAATGTATGGTTCCTAATGACAGCTCCCTGCCTCCGATTGAATGTCAACAAAGAGCAGTATTTAAGGGGCTGCACCTTCAGACAAAAGATTTTCTATTCTTCATATTTAAATATTAAAACTCTTCAAAACATATCTTAAATAAATTTAGGAAATTCTTCAGCAAAAAGAAATGTAGAGTGCTGTGAAGATCCTAAAAATGTGTGCCATTTCTTATTCACTTTTCATGCAGTGGACACCTTGATTTCATTATTACATTTGGGCTGAAAAGCTAAAAATAGAATATATTGTTTGATTTCTTCCAAATCACAGATTCTTAACGAGAGAAATAAGATTTATATTCTTAGGTAGTCTGCCTTCCTGAACAACACACATCCAACAAGAAACAGGTGGATAATATTAACGGCACTTGTGATCTAAGCAAAGTCTCGTCATTTTTTTCCACCTCCATTTTGAGAAAATGCCAAACAAAGCCAATTTTACACACCTGAGGACAGAGAAGGGCGGAACCGTGGAAACTTCACACTCCGATCAACAAGCAGCCCCATCCTGAACCGGGCGGGGCAGTGCCCTTGGGCTGTAAGGTGGGGTGTCCACCAGAAATAAGCTCTACAAAGCAAGGTTTTGTTGCCTAGCTACCTTAGATTGACCAAAAGCACACACGGAACAAGAGGCACACGACATTCTCCCTGTGAGGAATGAGACACTTTTCTTCCAGCATCAACACACTCACTGAGCAATTGATATTTTATTAGTCAAGTGGATAATGTGATGTTATTTATATCAATGTTAGAAGTATGGATCCAACATTATTCAATAGTATAAATAATAAAGACAATTCAATAATTATCTGGTCATACTGATAATTCACAAGACAGCTGTAAATCTTGAAAGAAGCTGTACGTCATTTCTGTTGACTGCCAGGAAGCGCATGGTCACGCCTGCCGCGAGTCTTCAGAGCGCTCGTGGGCTGCGCGGGTCTTCAGAGCGCCCGTGGGCTGCATGGGCCTTTGGCTGTGCTGGTCTTCAGAGCGCCCGTGGGCTGAGCGGGTCTTCAGAGCGCCCCTGGGGCTGCGCGGGTCTTCAGAGCACCCGTGCGGCTGAGCGGGCCTTCAGAGCGCCCGTGGGGCTGAGCGGGTCTTCAGAGCGCCGGTGGGGCCGCATGGGTCCCTCTGTGAATAACTCTTTTCCATCTCATCTTTCCTGCCTCTGCTTCCCCTTGTGCTGATATTTCCATCTATTCTTTCAATGTCTTGTGTTCTGACCTACAACCTCAAATGCGTCTTTGGAACATGTCATAATATAAGCCTATATACAATGAGCCAAGTAAAACTTTTTCTTGGGTCAGAGTCTTACTCCATCACCCAGGCTAGAATGCAGTGACACAATCTCGGCTCACTGCAGCCTCAACCTCCTGAGTCCAGCAATCCTCCCACCTCAGCCTCCTGAATAGCTGGGATGACAGGCCCGTGCCACCAGGGCCAGGTAATTTTTGTATTTTTGCAGAGATGGGATTTCTCCAAATGGCCCAGGATCCTGAACTCCCAAGCTCAAGTGATCGCCCTCCTCAGCTTCCCAAAGTGCTGGGACTACAGGCGTGAGCCACGGCACCCGGCCCTAAATCAGTTTAGATGCTCACTGTGACATCTTTACCATGGGCATGTGCTGCATTGCTACATTGTTTATTAACTGGAGGAGCCAGATCTTTGTTTCCATCCCTCAAAATACACAAAATCTCATTTAATAAGTTTTTGGTTAGATATCTATAAAACAGTATCGACTCACTGCATTCACTGCTCAATTAATGCACTGTCATTGCTTGTCAGAGCAGCTTGTCCCGGGTTGGACACCCTCATGTCCGAGAATTCGGAACATGCACACACATCGCCAAGAGGCTGAGCCAAGTATCATTTTAAAGTCTTCCTAGATTTTGAAAAATGATGGTTCCTTTTACATGTTTGCAAATTAGAACATCATTATTTCTAGGAACCAAAGCATGACGCTGGGAAACAAGCCACAGCTCAATGAAATACACACCACAAAATCAGCAAATCAGGGCATAAAATATTTAAAGGCCACCAGCTGAAATGGAGAGCACTGCCTGACCCCCACCCCAGGCCACAGCCCCACGCCCTCCAGCTTCTATCCCAGGGTCTCTAGTTCCTGCCCCAGGCCCTCCACCTCCAGCCCCAGGCCTCCAACTCCCACCCCAGGCCTCTGGATCCCACCCCAGGCCTCCAGCTCCAGCCCCAGGCCTCCAGCTCCAGTCCCAGGCCCTGCGGCTCCTATCCCAGGGCCTCCAGATCACACTCCAGGCCTCTAGCTCCTGCCCCAGGCCCTGCAGCTCCAGCCCCAGGCCCTCCAGCTCCTACCCCAGGCCTCCAGCTCCCACCCCAGGCCCTTCAGCTCCCGTCCCAAGGCCTCCAGATCCCACCCCAAGCCTCCAGCTCCTGCCCCAGGCCTCTAACTCTCATGCCAGGCCCTCCTTCTCTCACCCCAGGCCACAGCCCCAGGCCATCCAGCTCCTGCCCCAGGCCTCCTTCTCCCACCTCAGGGTCTCCAGCTCCCACCCAGGCCTCCTGCTCCCACCCCAGGGCCTCCTGCTCCCAGTCCAGAATCTCCAGCTCCCACCCCAGGGCCTTCAGCTCCCACCCCAGGCCTCCAGTCCCTGCCCCAGACCCTCTTAGTGCCCAGCTGGTCCTTGGAACTGGTGTGAAGAGCAGCCTCATTTGTAACCACTATTTGACTGCTGAAACAAAGACTGATATTTGCTCAAACACACGTTTACAACAAAAGTCAGTAAAAATATGTTTTCAAAACAATCCTGCAATCATAATAGACAGCCATACTGCCGAAAAAATGTCTTCCAACACATCCACATCTTCAGCGTTTCGGGTTTTTCAACCAGTGACTTACATAGCTATAGCTGCCCTCTGTCCAAAGTCATTTCCACCCGCAGCACGTGAAGGGGGAGAGTGCAGGGAGAGGCTCTCCTGTTCCGAGGCCCTGCACCCACTCCCGCAGCTGCCTCTGCCCTCCCAAGAACCAGGCCCACCGCCCTCCTAGCAGAGCAGCGACCAGAGCGGCTCAGGGCAGGACACAACTCGGAGGGAAGCCTGGCCACGCACAGAGCCTATGGGACTCCAGGAGGTCTCCTGTGGTTTCTGAAATTCTTTCACTGAAGATTCCAAAATCACAGCTCAGGGAACCACGCATTAAAATTCAAAAATCTCCACAGACTGGTGGCTCCTGAACCACCAGATTTACCAGTAACATCTCAGCACAAGACAGACAGGGATTTGCTAATGTGGAAGAAGGAAAAGAATATGGGATTTATCCTGGCCGAGAGCAGTTGCCCAGGGCCAAGGGCGCAGTGCATGTGGGGCCAGGCCAGGCCTCGAGGCAGCCCCACCGCTCCACACCCCTCTCATCCGACTTTCCAAAGCCCCTGCCAAGTACTTGCCTCCACTCTGGGGCCCAGAAATGCATGTCTGTGCACACGTAGCTGGGCCAGGAGCCTCCCTTCCGCACCATCCACGATGCCTGCCTCACCTGCCTGGCAGCCACAGCTGTTCTCGGGCCTTCCAGGGCCTGCATGTGTGCAAACTCCACCTTTCCCCGGACGAGGAGTCTGGAACTGAGTCTAAACTGAGAGTTCCGTCATGGGCCGGTGCACGGCTGCAGAGCGTACACTGAGTCCTCCCTACCAGGAGCGGGGGTCGAGGAGGCTCTGAGCCGGCCCAGGGCACCCGGGAAACATGCCCCTGGGCTGCTCCCGCTTCTGCTGGCACCGTGGGCTGTGAGCCAGGCCGTGTGCCCAGCGTGCACTCTGGGGTCAGGCGTCTATGCTTCAGGGCTCCGCTCAGCGCGAGGCTCTTCCTCAGTGCTCCTCCCCCTGGTCTCCCCTCCGCCCTTGACCTTCACCGTGGCCGGGCAACCCCCACTCCCACCCCTGCTCACAGGGACCCCCATCAGGAAAGCTTTCAGTGCCTAATTGCATTTTGGCATCTTCTTCCCAGATGACCCAAAAACCACAGATGGGGAAAAAAATTCATCTTCATTTTCACCAACCTCAAACTGAGATTTCGAATGTCTTCGACTACAAAAGCGGGCAATGCACCTCAGTGGTGTTGCAGGACCTGCGCCCTCAGCAGAGGGAAGTCACAGGACTCTCCCTCCCACCTGAGATGTTTGTGCCACGGCTTCCAGTTCAGTGGCCACAAGACTCACGGCTGGGTGTTGTCATATAATGCATCCATTAAAAGCACGTGTGTTGCTCTGTCAAGTTTTTAAATTATCATACTAATTGTATTTCAATCTGGTTCCTTGGTAGTTCTGTGTATTTTATTTTGTGCATTTTAAAATTCTTCTGGGAGGGGTGGATAGACCTCGCCAGACTCCCAAAGACTTCCCCACCTGTGAAGGTCAGGAACCTGACGACCCGCCAGCCACGTTCACATCCCAGCTCCACAAACAGCCGGCCCGAGGGTAAAACTGTTTAAAACAGCCTCCACCGGAGAATAATGGCAAGAAGTCAGAAAGGTTTATTCTCCTTATTCTTCTGGAGCTGGGCCCCAAGGACCACGGCAAACGCCAGCCCTGTGCTGCCTGCGCCAGGCTGACTCTTCTCCAGCTGGGAGGGGTGCAGGCCCCCCTCCCGCCGGTCCCTGGACATCCCCACCAGGTGTGGCCTGCAGGAGCCGGCCGCCGCGGAGCTCAGGCCTCCACTCCGTGTAAGCCGGCCCGCTCATCAAAGGACATCATTTTTCAATTCACAGAAAGCCGCCGTTTTCCTGCTTCCGGTTTCCCCGAACTCCACAGCTCCCCTAAGAGCATCCGCCTTGGAAGCACCATCGCGCCCATTTTCCACCTGGCTTCCCTGTCCCGGGGCTGCACGCTGCTCCTGCATCCTCCCTCGCATTGGACCAGCGATGCTCACAGGCGTCCAGTCCTCCTGCCAGGGCCACCCCGCGCTGGCATGGGCCCCTGGTGGAGGGCACAGACTCCAAAAGCCATTCCAAGCCAAACCCCAGCGTGGTCCAGGCTCCTGCAGATGCGGCGCGCACACAACTGCGCGTGCCTCCTCCCCGCGCCAGTCGCCCAGCTGCCTGTTGTGCCTTTGCCTGAGGTCGGTGCAGTCTGCGCCCTCCCCGCAGCTTCCTGTCTGTGCCAAGCTCCCCGCTGCGCCTCTGCGGGTCTCTCTGCGCGTCAGTGCAGCAGCTCCAGATAACCACCTGCATCCGTTTTGTGTTCGGTTTGCTCCCGACAGCCCCATCTTGGAATTGTTTCCTGTTTATCACCGCACGGCGGCGAGCAGGCAACTGCAAACCCAGGCGACCTCGCAGCTTGGCATCAGCGTTTCCCTCATTCATCGAAGATTTCTAAACTGATATGTGCAGAATATTAGTGATCTCTGCAGACTAGCTGCCGAAACCCAACACGTTCTGTTTAAGAGTGCAAGCACAGAACCACAACGTGTAAAATTGGTTTGTTCCAAGGCTCTGTGTTGAAAACGAGTCGTTATTCATTACACACCTATTCTGACTGTATGAAAACAAGAGGCAGGACTTGGCAGGGAGAGGCTGGCATCAGATGAGCTATGTGAGAGCAGTGTCCTCACAGTACAGCGTGGACCTTGGTGTTCCGACGCATGTCAGAGCTAAAGGTGCACCTTGAAGACAAAACTGTTGTGGCCTTGAGGGAAGACATGAAGAGGAAGATGCAGTGACCTTCAGGCCCTCTCAAGGTCACAGAATAATCTCCCTTGGCTTTGCCACAGGCTCAGAGCCGCGCACCCTGGGACTGCAGAATCTCTGAGCTTGAATGTACAGCAGGTACAGCTCAGAGCAGAATCTCTGAGCTTGAATGTACAGCACCCAGACTCTCCAGCCATGCGGTCTTCAAGGCCACTCCACCTGTCTCAGTCTCCGGGTGGCCGCAGGGATCAGCTGTTGCGAGGCAGTGGGGCTGGGCTCCACGGTGCCGGCCTCCTGGGCAGCTGCTCTTGGCCTGTGTGCCTTGTGGCCAGCAGGGCTCAGTGAGACATCCTCAGTGGGCCTGCGACCATCCACTCTGGAGGAATTCCAGGGCAAATGCAAATCCTCCATGTCCCTGAGTCTCTGTTTCCTCATTTGCCAAGTTGGACGATATTCCTGGCTTTACAGGGATGCCAGATTCTTCAGGGAGATGGTGCGTGGACGTGTTCGATGGGCACCAAGCACTCGGCACGGTGGAGCCATGGAGCCGCAGGGGCTGGCCGAGCTCTTTTCTTTCCCAACGTGTGTGTGGTGCTCTTCTCTACCTCCTCTGTATCACACAAATGCAAATCCTGGCTCCTCACTCTCACCCACATGATGGGGGGGTGGGGGGCATGCACAGAAGGCTCAGCGTTCACCCTGCCCTGGTCCAGCCATGGCTGCAGCACAGCCCGGTACCCTGCACCAGCACGGCCCCTCACACCCTAACCCCACTTGGCAGGTAGCACCACTGTGGCCCCACACCTGTCCTGAGCCTCAGAGGCAGCCAGGGTGAGGGCCACCTGAACCACAGGGTGGGTCTCCAAGGCAACTTGAGTAATCATCACCACCTGGTCTATGGAGCATCCATGAGCCAAACACGCTATTAAAATTATACATCTTGTCAAACTCAGCAGAACAGGAATTACTATCTTCATTTTACAGATAAGAGAACAAAGGCTTGAAGAGCCACAGTGGCTGCCCCCAAATCATAAAAGTGCTAGGTCAGTGGGAAAGTCAACATTTGAACCCAGGTCCACTTGAACTCAAACGTCTTGGCCTTCTCCTTCTGCCATTTGCTGTGCAAGCTCAGTCTGTAGGAGGTGAATCAGAGTAGGTTGATTCAGGGCAGGCTGGCCAGTCGGCAGAGCACAGGGGTGAAAGCGAAGGGTCGTTCCAGACAGACGATGGATAAATGATAGATCAATAGATACATGACAGATAGATGACTGATGGATGGAATGGATAGATGACAAATGGATGGAGAGATGATAGATGGATAAATAGATAGACAAACAGATAGATGGATGATAGGTAGATAGATGGTAGATAAATAGTTTATAGACAATGGATTGATAGATGATAGCTAGACAGGTAGATAGATGATAGATTGATAGATGATAGATGGATAGATACTTGATAGTTAATAAATAGTCAATAGATGATAAATCGAAGGATAGATGATAGATAGACATCGTTTTCACTTTTATTAATCTTAGTAATAAAATGATGTACATCCACGTGTACATCATTCCCCAGCCTTCTGGTATATGGCCCAAGCCTTCTCTGTAAAGTGGGTGATTGTAATGCCACCATTTGCACGAACCACAGTCAAAATGCATTTCTTATGATTCTCATTTTTGGTTTCTCTTAAAGTGGACAAAAATTTTAAAAACACTTTCAAAGCAATAAAAAAGCAGAGTCCATTTATACTTGCATCATTTTTCAAACCTTTCACTGCTGCCTTGCCAAACCTGATGGAATAGTAATTATTTTTAGCAACTTTTTTTAGTCTTTTCTAAACTTTCATCTAAGTGGTCATAGAAGTAAAAATTTCCCTTATTCCCTTACTCATATTTCATCCGTGTGGATGCTATTTAATTAAATTATGGAGTTATAGAACCATGCAAGATTGGAAGCAACCCCCCAGTCCTGTGAGTGCAGAAGGGCAAGACAGGGCAGGGGGCTGGCAGCTGCCAGTGGCAGGGAGCCACGGCAGGCTGAGGGTGAGTGTGGACCCCAATCAGCTGCCAAAGGAGGGTCCTGGGTGGGTGGGCTCCATGTACCCTCTGGCTCCCCAGCCATCCCCCAGCGCCTCCATGTTGACACATACCTCTTTACAGTCCTTGGCTCGTGGCCCCCAACCTACTGTGAGTTAAAACCAGCAGGGTGACTGATGGTCAGAGGTCTGGGGTCACACATGACAGAAGCGTACAGGGCGTCGGGCTCCGGAGAAGAGGCCAGTCCCCTGCAGCCAGCACACACCCAGGGGAAGCTGCACAGTCATCTCAAAAACACCCCCCATCTTCATCATCTCCACTTCAGGAAATAAGAAACCCTCATCAGCAATGTACAATATGGCATTTCTTTTTATCTTTTTTTTTTTTTTTTGAGACAGCATCTCACTCTGTCTCCTCCCAGGCTGGAGTGTAGCGGCACCATCTCGGCTCACTGCAGCCTGGACCACCCAGGGCTCAGGTGATCCTCCCATGTCTACCTCCAGAGCAGCTGGGACCACAGGCATGAACCACCACACCTGGATAATTTGGGGGCTTGGTGTTTTTTGTTTTTTGTTTTTGTTTTTGGGAGAGAAGGTTTTTTGCCATGATGCCAGGCTGATCTCAAACTCCTGGGCTCGAGCAATCCCTCTTAACATTCCTTTAAAGATTCTTTTTAATTTTAAGATTCACCCTTGAGGAAGCAGGATTTAATTCACTGGAAAATGTAACCTCAACGGAGTATCTATCATGATCCCCAACAGTTTGGGCTCTATGAACAAGTGTCACAATGTTTCTTAGTTTGTCCTAGACACAGGCAGAAGGTATATCGATACTATGTGAAGTACAGGAAAATTAAGTGATTTGTCCAAGATTGAGTCAAGGAGCATCAAGGTCTGTTCACTTCAAATCAAGCTCCTCATTCACTGCAACTCCATGTGAAGGAAAATAAAGATGGGAATAAGATCCAAATCCAATCTCAAAATATGGCCTCTTGTACATCTTCTGGGATGAGGCAGTCATCCCCTTCTAGACCTCTTAATCAATGACACTGTCATTACAAACTTCAAAACTACTTCCAAATCCCAAAGAAACCATTGTTTGTTGACCTGATTAGGATCAACTTCATGCAACCAGCAACTGTACAAAGTAGCGGCATCATCTGAACCCCACCAAGGAATGGGCATTTTCTCTCTAACACAATAGCTTGATGCTTGAGTTGTAGGTGATAAGAGCAAAACTAAGCTAGAACTGAGCGACGCATCCCTCTTTTATCTTCCCATGCGTGACAGAGCGATGACTCTTCCACTGTGCTCCAACCAGTCACCTAAACAAAACTCTTTAAACCCCAAAAGTGCTCACCAGGAGGAAGTAAAATCCCCTCACCCCAGGATGGTGGAGGAGTTGAAGGGAACTAGGAAGGTGTGTTACATTCCTGCACCCATCCCCCTCCAACCCCCTCAGGTAGCCCCCCTCCCAGTGAGAGGATTCCAGGTGCATTCACCTGGCCAGCTGTCTATCAAGTCATTTCCAAACTGAGGTTCGTTTTGTTCTATTAGACTATAACGTCAATCCAGAGAAGAGCGAGCTTCCACCTGTGTTTTCTAAAACCACGTACGCGATGCCATACGGTCTAAACTATGTCTGCTCGATAAAAAACGGTTGCTGATTTGAGGGGTGACTCTGACGCCCATAACAAAAATGCATTTCCAAAAGCATGCATCATCGAGTGACCGTCTGGCTTCCGCCTTACACGAATAGGAGGCCCCCAGGAAACCAGACCAAATGTAGACAAAGGAATTCTTGAGTCAATTTAGTTTAATTATGAGAGTTGAAACCTACTATGGATTCTGCCCGGTTAATAAATGATGCTGGTTAATGAATGATGCTAGTTAAATTGTAGCTCTTTCACCGACCACTTTCTTTATTGCAAACTTTTCAAAAAATTGGCTAAGTGGAGTTAATAGAGAACACGTGTATGAACTGAATTCATAAAAAGGGTCACTCACACACACGGGCAAACACACGTGTGCACACATACTCATACACACACCCACACATGTACACACACGTGTGCACACACACTCATGCACACCCACACATGTACACACTCATACGCGCACACACACTCATGCACACATTCACACATACACACACAAGCACGAGCATGCACACATGGACACACACACTCATACACACGTGCACGCAGACATGCACACATTCACACATACACAAGCACACACACATAGACACACGCACTTATATACACGTGCACACACAAAGCACAAGCATGCACCATAGACACACGCACGCATACACACGTGCACACACATACAAATGGGGAAGCGGAGGGTCATCAGTTAGGATGGGTGGATTCAAAAAGTTTTTTTCTGCAGAAAAATGTAAATTTAGCCACTCACTCATTCATGGATTTTAACAGTTCTCAGCACATCAGACACTGCAATGATTCTGACGACTCCCAGCTCTGCATCCTCAGCCTTGACCTCGCCCCACTCATCTCTTGCCTGAGGAACAGCCCTCGATGCCTTCAGGCTCCACATCCCAAGAATCCCACATCGTGTCCACTCCCCGTCACGCCACGGCCGCTCAACAGCTGCAGAGGTCTGTCTGTCCCCCTGAGGCCGTCCCGTCCGTCGCCCCTCCCTGTCTGATGGAGGATTCCCTGCTCCCTGCGTCCTCAGCACAGAAACATGTGTGAGCGCTGCCATCGTAAAACAACTGGAAACCACAAAGTCGGGGAGGCTGAGTCAGAATCTTTCTGCCCCCTCGTGTCCCTTAACCACAAGCCTCCAACCCTAAAGCCCTCCCAGTCCTATTCCTCTACCCAGAGTTCTCAGGACTCTGTCTCCAGAGAAGTCTCACCATCCTCATCTTCCCAACCTCCCAGAGCAGACACTGAGGGTCTCACCATCTCTCCACTCACCCTCAAGCCAGAAATCCCTTGAATTTAAGCCTCAGCCCAGTTGTCTCCTTGCTGTCTCCTTCAGTGACATCATTCATTCCAGCAGTGTCAGTACCACCCGATGGCTGACTGCATTCACATCCATCTTTGCAGCAGGCTCCAACACCCCACCTTCATGTCCCCCAGGTGCAGGAATCATAAGGCATCCCTAACAGACATCATTGTCATGCGTTGCCTGTAAATCTCTTGGAAGGAGTTGCCCAAGCTAAATATTTGAAGACATTTTGATAATTCCCTGTCCCTGATGCCCTTCCCCATATCATCTGATGAAGGCGTCCTGCCAGTTCTGACTCTGCTCTCATTTTACCTCTCCCTCCATCACCTGCAGCTCCCGCCACCTCCATTACATTATCAGGAATCCTCTGACTCAATGACATGCACCATGTCAATCTAACCTGTTCATAGACACAAAAAGTCAGGCACAAGTCTGATCAGACCACTCCTTCACACTCTCCACTGCCCTTGGGTTGAGCTCCAAGCCCTTCCACGTGGTGCAGGTCTGGCATTGTGACCTCCCAGGCTCATCTGGGACACCCCCTGCCTTGAACTTAGCATCTCATCCAAAGCAAACCACGGCGGCCACCTGTGGGCTGTGGACACCCCCTTTCACTCCCAGCCTCCCCACTCAGCCCCTGCCTTTTGGGGTCTTCAGGGCTCATCCAGGAGAGTACCTCTTCCAGGAAATGCCATCCAGCCTCCCTTTCCATCCCAGTGGAGCTGAGAACTCCACCCACACCCATGCCTGTCACTGTCTTGCCAGTGACACAAAACTGCTGTTACAGACATTTGCACCTACCTGTCTCTAGACTTTGAACTCTTCAGGGATACAAACCATGTTTTCTTTGTCATTCTTGCCCACGGCTGCATGCCTGACGCATAGTAGTTGTTGATGAATGTTTCCAGAATAAACAGATGAGGAAAGAATGAATGAATGAATGGGCTGGTAGAGTTCCAGGATGTGTAAAGCTGGCTACCTCCAGCCACTTTTTTTGACTGGCAAAACATCTTCACAAGACTCTGTGTTCTGTGGGTTTCTCATGCAGGGTTGGGTCACTTTACCAAAGGGGTTTCTGCATGGCAGAGTCACCCGTCAGCAGAGGGAAGGTGCTTGACAGATGGCAAGCAGAGAAGGACCCCACAGACGAAGCTCCCAAACAAAGCAAGTTTGGGAGTGAGACGAACCGGGGCCCTTCAGTGCGAGGACAGCAGGGGAAAGCCTGCAACTCTCAAAGGGTTTGTGCCACAGATGGCCTTGGGGTGATCAGCGCCCAGGTCCTCAGCTTCCACTCTGCTCCTGCCTCACGCTGGTCGGCTTGAGAACATGCCTGTGACGGTGAACCCCCCGCCTACCCTACCCTCCCAGCGTCACACACGCTGGCTCTGGGTGACAGCCGGCTTCAGGCAGCAGCGGGAAAATGGCGACAGTGCCACCAGATCCGTAGACCTGAGCACCACGGGGGCTCGTGACAACGAACTTTTACGAGACAAATGGTTTCCGAATCTTTGCATCCAACAAGTTGGTGGGAGCACATACCTGCATCCTGGGCTGATCCATCATCAGAAATCCTTTTGGTGGTTGACCACCACGTGATCATTGGCGTGTCACTCAGAGGGAGATCAAAGCATTGAGTGCTGTTTATACAGTGAAGTTCCTTCCATTTCTATTCACTTATATTTCTCAGTATTTACATCTATAAACACAGAAAACAGGAGTAGGTTTGCAGATAAACACTATCCCATTCTAGCAATGAGGAATATTTATCCACAAATATATAACTAAGTAGGAGGGAAAAGAATGTATCCATCCCATTAATAAACATACTTCTGATCATGTTCAATTATTAAAATTATTAATAATGTTAATCAAATTTTATAATCTATTTTTGATTACCTATGCACTAATGATAATTATATTAATACCAGAAAAAAATTAGAGCCTTAAGGACATAAAACTTTTACGATTATTTTAATTTTACCTACATGCGTATTTTTCTGGCAGAGAAGTGTAAGATAATGGACAACAAACTTCAAACATAATATCTACATAGCACTGGGGTATGTTTCTATTGGGGAGAGAAACAGAAATACATGTTTAAAAGGCAAAAACAACATTAACCGTCCAGCTGTCGAGAGGAGCCTGAGTATGTATTTTTCAGTGGACAATAGCTAGCATGCATCAAATTACTATAGTATTTAGATTCCATATGATAGATTTTAAAGGTATTGTATAAGTTTAACTTTAAAAGATCAATATGTATCGCAATATAATGGGAATTATATCTTTGCAAGTATTTAAACACAGTGGAAAAAACTTAGATGTCCATTTAGAAATGTGTAAAGTTTCACGATGTTAAAACGTGGACACGGTAATTTCCCAATGTTCTTGAAGAGCAACCAAGAAAAACGGTCCAAGGACCGACCACCCCATGCAGCCACGAGCCGTGGTTGTCCACCTGCCCGCTCCAGGCGGCCTCTGGGTACCGGGACATTGAAACACAAGCAGGCACTCCCTGCCCTGCAGGAACGTGGGGCCTGGCAGAGGGCGGCAGAGAAGTCAACAATTAACCCGTAAACACAGCGTTCAGTCAGGTCTCTCTGGGAACAGAACGCGGGTCTCAGAGTCATACGGGAAAGACACCATGGAGACGGTGTCTTGAGCTCTATGTCGTAAAGTGAGTCCATCGTCCCCAGATGGAGGCTGCAATTTCCACTAGAGAGTAGCTCACACCCAGGGCCCAAGAGGAGCAGCCGCAGGGCACGTCAGGGCTTCTGGGCTGGGGCAGAGTGGAGGCCAAAGGCAGCAAGAAAGGGGTCAGAGAGGCCTTGGGCACGAGCCTTGGATGCCACAGTGAAGGTTAAGCCCCTGCCCCTGTGGGATGGCGGCCTAATGTGGGCAGGCGCAAGGGTGAGAGGGAAGCATGAGTAGTCAACGACCCAGGGCAGGGGGCGGATGAAACCGTCAGTTACCGTCCTCCCTGTGGCCGCCCTTCAGAATCCTCACACAGATGAACTCTTGCAACCTTCACCACGGTCCTATAAGGTAGGAACAACTATCTGTGAACCACCTCTGACAGATGGCCGGTCGAGGCGCTAACCCAGAGCCGCACAGCTGGTAAGAGCCGGTGCCGTGACAGTCACAGCTGCCACGCTCAGGTGTGCAGCCCCCCGCCCCCTGCCCCTGGGCAGCCTTAGTCCAGTGCCACAGGTGTCTGTTATCCAAACATCGTGCCTGCCTGGAGACAGGGCCTGTAAAACATGTCTGGACAAAGCATGAGAGTCAAACCAAACATCTGCAAGCCAGCATTTTGGCTTCACCCTCCGTCAGAGCTCAGAGCCCAAAAGGGTCACTTACGTGAAAAGTGTTCGGTGGGTGACGAGGTGGAGCGAGGGATCGGGGTCAATCCGGATCCTAATTCAGCATCTGAGTGGATGGAAGTGCAATTCACCGAGCCGGGGTATTAGGATAAAGGCTAAGCTTCTAGAACAGAGGCCCCAAACGGAGGAGCTCCCAGAGGCTAGCGGGTCACACCATCCGCAAGTGGCAGGCGAGACTGCAGGTGGACCGGGCCCGCAGTCCTGGGACCCGAGCAGGCCCTGGGGCCCTCTCCACCCTGTGGCTTTGGTCCCAGGTCCTGTCCTCGTCTTCGCGGTTGAAGCTGTTGCAGATGCCTCCTTTCCACCCTGGGGCGGGGTGAAAATCCAGGGCCCTGGATGCCATTTGCTCCAGGGAGGGAGAATTTTCATGTGGCCTTTTCATGCCCCTCACTGGTGGAAACTGATCCCCACAGCTGCACCTGAGCCACAGCGCCGGACTTCGCTCCTGGCTCGATGCTCATGTTCTGAGGAAGGACAGGAACCCACAGGGACACCGGCGGCGGCCCAGGCAATCCGGGAGGAGGAGCAGGATTCCTGGAATTGGAAGCAGCCGGTGAGGAAGACGCTGGAGACTCCCTGAGACGGCGGCTGAGACACGGAGCTGAGGCTGAGGGGACCGGCTGACACCGCCTGGGCCATCACCACAGGGTTAGCAAAGACGCAAGAGGGCGTGAAGCCACCGGGTCGCACACCTGGTACCGCGCACAGTGGGAAAGGAAGGCAAGCGCGCTGAGTCCCAGGAGGGAGGGCGGCCCTCCCCTGCACTGCTGAGGCTCGTTTCTTTCAACGTGTCCCTGGCTCTGTGCTGTATCGTGCATTTCAGTGTGCATGAAATATCTTGTGCAATCATTTACGTTAAATTGTAGCTAGTAGGAAAATGTATCGTCAGGCTTGGAAGAGTGCACTGCACCTTTTTTTCTACTTGTGCGCACCTGAGGATTGTCTAAAATCCAGGCCTCACGGGACTCCCAGAGCTCGTGCTCCTCACAGCCGCTGGCTACAGAAACACAGCCTGCGAAGTCGGCCTCACCGCCAGCCAGCCGAGCCCAGCCAGTTTCCACGAGCAGGGGAGGGCAAACCCGGAGGCCACTGTGGAAAGCAGCCTGGCCGCCCTCGGGAAGCCACACACGGAGCCACCGCCACCCCTCCCACCCCTAGGTGTGCGCCCAGGTCAAAGGAAGGCTTGCCACCCAAAGGCCTGCACGGGAAAGCTCACAGCCGCATTCTCCAAACAGCCAAAACGCGGAAGCAACCCCGCTGTGCGTGTGCCGGTGAATGCAGGCCCAGCGCGGAGTGCCCACGGCCGGGAACAGCCTTCAGCCCAGAAAAGAAAAGGTGGCCTGGGGCGCTCTGCACCGCGGCTGAGCCGTGAGAGCGCGATGCTCCGGGAGAGAAGCCAGCACAAAACGCTGCCTCGGGTGCGACTCCATTTACATGCGTCCAGAGCCTGTAAATCCGAGAGACAGACATCGAGGAGCGGCTTCCCAGGTCTGGAAGCAGGGAGGGGAGTGAGTGACTGCTGAGGGGTGCGGGTTTCACGTGGGGCCCTGAGAAGGTTCTAGAATTAGATGGTGGTGATGGTTGCTCCACGCTGCAATGGGGGCAGCTGAGCGAAAGGAGCTGGGATCACAGCTCGGCCAGCTCTCGCCCTCTCTCGTGTTTTTCCATGGTCCTTCAGGAATGGGAGCACCGGCAGGGTGAGGGCAGGACTCTGGCCATCAAAGGTGGGAGCAGAGTGCAGACACCCAACTCCGAGGGTCTGCAGACACGAAAGGGCAGCGGGCAGCTTTCATCTGGGCCATCTCCAGAAGCAAAAATGAGATCTCATTAACACAATGAAAGCAACGCCCTGATAGCATTTAGCTTCACTAAAACCGGAAATTGCCAGGCGCGGTGGCTCACACCTGTAATCCCAGCCCTTTGGTAGCCTGAGGCGGGCGGATCACTTGAGGTCAAAAGTTCGAGACCTGCCTGGCCAACATGGTGAAACCCCTTCTCTACTAAAAATACAAAACTTTGTCAGGTGTGATGGCTCGCGCCTATAGTCCCAGCTACTCAGGAGGCTGAGACAAGAAAATCACTTGAACCTGGGAGGCAGAGGTTACAGTGAGCCAAGAACGTGCCACTGCACTCCAGCCTGGGCAAAAGAGCGAGACTCCATCACAAAAAAAAAAAAAAGAGAGAGAGAGAGAGAAAGAAGAGAAAGAAGAGGAAAGAAAAAAAGAAAGAAAGAAAAAGATTTCTAGCTGTCAAACACCCAAAAGGTGTTTCTGCCACAAGAATTTGTTAAAAGCTTCACATCCTCCTCTTCATACCCCTGTAGGAGTAAAACTATCCAAAAACACAGAAGCGACATCAAGATATGCCACCTTATTTCTTGCGTCTGTCTGCAGAGGCCTGGGGTGACTCAAATCCGCCACTGCTGTGTGATCTGGGACACTGTGGGATGTGGGCACCGTGGGGAACCAGCTTGGTGCCCATCTTGGAGGTGTCATTCTGAGAACCTGGAAGCAGCTCTTGCCCGAGTCACTCTGAAGAGCCACGGCTTTGTTAGGCATTGCCACATTTTCCAGTGAGTTCCGTGCTCAGGTGTGAAGCTGGGTGAGCAGGGGCTCTGAGGCCACTGGTTCCCAAGACAGGTGGTGCCTGCGCAGCAAATGCTCAGAGCCTGTCGGCCCCTGGGGAGAGAAGTTGGCCCTGGAAACCAACCTTACGCCACACTGAGCCGGGAACTTGTCCTCCACATCACAGCTCTTGCTACTGTGTGTTTCCGCTGGAGTTCTCCGTGGCTTCCTGCTGCGTTGATCATGCTTCTTAATAAAGGCAGGGGGTTGAAAATGACGCCAGAGCCGGGCAAATTTAGTCCAGCAGAAGGTGCTCACTTCTGCTACTGGTTAAGTCGTAGAAAGGAAGAGGGCAGAACACAGATAAATCGTCTCCGAAGTTGCTCCTGAGAAAATCCATGCTTTGTTTAGATTGTTCCTGCTTTGTACAGCACGGGATGAGCCTGTCATGATTACCAGAACGCAGAGATGTGGGCCACGGAAGCACGGGTGAGTGCCGATGACGAATACAGCTGGAGAGAGTGGGATGTGGTCTGTCTACCCCTCACTAGGTGAGCAACCACAGAAAACGCATTTTCATCCCCCAGGCTTGCGTATACTCTCCTGTGGAATAACAGCACTATTGCTCTGGTCTGCATGTTGGTGACGCCCCAGAATCCTGAAGTGACAGCCTTTTACCTGAAGTGACAGTGTTCAGGGTGGGGGCTTTGAGGAGTGATTAAATCATGAGGGCTGCGCCATCGTGAATGGAATTTGTGCCCTTATAAAGGAGGCTGGAGCATGTTCCTGTGCCCCCTTTGGCCACGTGAGGACACCTTGAAAGGCCACTCACCAGAAACAGTCCAGGCACTGAATCCACTGGCGCCTCCAGAACTGTGAGGAATAACATTCTGTTGTTTATAAATTACTCAGTCTCCAGTATTTTGTTCCTGCAGCCAGAACAGGCTAAGGCCTCTGTCCATGTTCCCAGTGAAGGCTCCGCAGGGCATTAACTGCTCAGGATACTCCAAGCAAAAGGTTCCGTGATCCAGCGCAGTGACGCACGCCCACTGTGCAACTTCCAGAGATCACCGTGGCATTGTAAACTGAGAGCCCCGCGGATCTTTAGCCGTATTAAACGTTTCCTAAACCTACATGTGTATTGGCCATCCATAAATCTTAGGAGGAACATCTATGTAAATCCTTTGCCCGTGTGTAAAGTCGGGTTATTTGGTTTTTATTACTGAGTTGTGAGAGTCCTTTTGTAATATTTTTATTACTGAGTTATGAGAATCCTTTACATATTCTGAATTTAGGTCCCTATGATTTGCAAATACTCTTTCCATTCTTTGAGTTGTCTTTTCACTCTCTTGATGGTATTGTTTCAGCACAAAATCTTTCATTTTGATGAAGTCTAATTTATCTATTTTTTCCTTTTGTTGCTTGTGTTTTCCACGTCCTAAGAAACCATTGACTAACTCAAAGTCATAACTCGTATTTGCTCCTGTGTTTTCTTCTAAGAGTTTTAGAGTTTTGGTCTCACACGTAGGTCTGTGATCCATTGTGAGTTCATGTGTGTGTATGTGTGAGGTAGGAGTCTGAGTTCATTCTCTTTATGTGGACATTCAGTTGTCCAGCAGAATTTGTAGAACTGGTCAATTGAATTTTCTTGGCGTTCTTGTCAAAAATCAATTGACCATATATACAAGGGTTTATCGGGGGCTCTAAATTTTATCCCATTGGTCCAAGTCTTCCCTACGCCGGAGCCATGCTGCCATGAGGACTGTACTTCCTAGAACATTTTGAAATCAGGAAGAGCGACCCTTCAATTTTGTTCTTCTTTTTCAAGCTGATTTTGGCTCTTCTGAGTCTCTTTCTTTTCCATATGAATTTGAGCATTGGCGTGTGAATATCTCTAAAGAGGCACAGGGATTTTGATTTCCTGGAATTCTTGGTCTTCTCTAACAGGGCACCAGTTATCGGCAGGCAGGTGCTGAGCGTGCACAGAGCAGTGGGGTAGAAAGACCATGATAGGAGGGGAGCGGAGACGTCGGGGGTAGACCGAGGTCAGTTACATGATGGTCACCATCACCTTAGCAAATAGTGGCAATGTGGGATTTTGTTGTTTCTAAAACTCTTTGTTTATCCTATAGCCCCTCCATCCTTTAAACTAGACCTCAGCCCTCATACCTCAGAAAAAGGAGGCCACAGAAAAAATGGAAAAAGAATCAAGAATGATTCAGCAGCCAGGTGTCATGACTCACGCCTGTAACCCCAGCACTTTGGGGGACCAAGGCAGGCAATCACTTGAGGCCCAGAGTTGGAGACCAGTCTGGGCAACACGGTGAAACCACATCTCTACAAAAGGCACTAAAATTAGCCAGGCATGGTGGTGCACACGTGTGGTCCCATCTACTCAGGAGGCTGAGGCGGGAGGATGGCTTGAGCCCGGGAGGCAGAACCTGTAATGAGCCAAGATCGTGCCACTGCATTCCACCCTGGGTGACAGAGTGAGACTCTGTCAAAAAAAAAAAAAAAAAAAAAAAAGACTCAGCAATAAAAAGGAGCAAGCAGTGACAGGCGTGACCACAAAGGTGACTCTCTAGAGCATGTAGCACAAAAGCCAGACACACGGCTGCACACGTGATTCCACACACATGATACGTATGTACAGGCGATGCCAGCTGACAACAGGAGGGAGACATGGGGAAGGAAGGTTACGTGTCAACCTGACAGACACAAAGAATACAAACGATATGCAGATTCCTGCTTTATTTTGTATAGCCATGAGCTAAAGCCTTAACATAATAACCTAACTCATTGTTATTTATTCCATTTGTTTCTTAAAAATGTTCATGAGGAGAATCACTGTTCATAGAATCCCTGTTCAAAAGAGCAGAACCATGCTGCTTAGATGATGCCAGAAACAGTCTCCTGTGGTCAGGGATGTCCAGGGAAGCAGAAGCTCGGAAGAAAAATCTCTCATTCCAATAGAATAGAATTCCAATGGAACAGAACAGTCAACTGAGATCTCTAAAAGAAAGGTGTGTGAGACACACAGACTTCGAATCTTAGCAAGCAGTGGGCCACAGAGGAGTCAGGGCTCCTAAAAATACCAGCCTAAATAATGTCTCCACATGACACAGATAGGTATAGAGACAGAGGCAGAGAGAGACGTGGAGGTGATAGATATAGATACGGGTATGGATTATTTATTTGGATATAGACTGGATATAGGCACAGACACATGCATGTGTCTAACGGACCTGTTCAGCCTTGTCTTTGCTAAATCTTTGTATGCTACAAAACACTTTCCTTCCTTTTGACTGATTCATGCATGAATATCAAACTAGTACGCCCCCGTGTCACCAAAACTCTCAAAGAATGATCTAATGCGATTAAAAGGAGCAAGGAGGGAGCCGCTGGGACGTCGCACCTGCCGCCCTGTGAGTTATTGGCCTCTTAAATGTCTACAGCCCACCCCGTCACCGAGCCCCTGTATTTACCCTTAAGGCACTTCGCAGCTGCTGAATGGCTGTCTATGGCAGTTTGGTGGAAACAATAATAATACATTATAAATCAATGAAAATGAAGTTTTGCTGTGATAATCGGATATAGATTTGCCAACATTTGTATGAAATTCAATTCTGTTTGATTGCATCAGCATATGCTGTGTGGCACTGCTAGCGCTATTGATTTGAAGGTTCTTATCCATATGTCTAAATTATTTCTATTACATCTTTGCATTACTGTTTAGAAATAACCTGGGTAAACCGAAGCCATTTATTTCATTTTCAGTGGTATTTTCTTCTGATTCTAGTTGAATGCTCAGGTCTGTATTTTGAATGGAAAGAAATGCCTTTTTTTTTCAGTCCTTTCTTTAACAACAGCTAACGCTAAGCTATAATGGTAATGTGCCTATTTCCATGTTTAACATTCATTGTTGCCATTATTGTTATTATTTTCATTGTTATCTTTTTCTGAGAGCATCTGACTGTTATGATGGGTCAGATTTTCAAATAGCACTTTAAATGATTCCAGACGCTACAGCTACATATTAATCTTCTTTAAAAAAAAAAAAAATATGGTTGTGCGTCTTACTGAGGACAATTAATCAGTGAAAATACTGAATTTCCGACACAGAGTCAAAAAGAAAAGGAAATCAAAGGCGCAACCTCTTGTATCTGTCTAGTGCTTCATAGTTTCGAAAACTCTTTGGCTACCTTTAGCTCATCTGACATAACATCCTTTAGAATAGCTGGACCAGGCTTGGTTACCCCCGTTTTGAAGTGGGGGGGGAAGACCCATTATTGTGAGGATTTGGGCTACAGCTCAGGTCTACAGATTTCTGCCCAGGAAAATCCCACCTCGGCTCTCAGACCCGGGGTTCCTTCACTCCGAATCTTCAGTTGGTATTACCTTACAGGGCGGGAACGAGAAGTTAATATATTCACTTAATGAGGCTTTTCTGCTTTAAAATGAAATTGATTTCTAAATAAGTGCACCAAGAAGTTAGCCTACCATATGGTTTTAAAATAGTTCAGAGTCTTAAGTTTTTTTAAGGTTGTCTGATGACTCCTCGCCCAATAGTTACGTTTTCCTCAAGCTGCACCTGCCGTCTTTTGTAACGGAATCTATGTATTGTAAACAAAGCAACTATTTCAACTTTAACAATAGCCCTTTACAATGAGAATAAATCACAGTGCTGTAATCAGCACACCCAAGCCCACCACAACTCCAAAAGTAGAGGAAACATTCTCTCCCTTTAGAGATTATTTCAGCAATCCCTGCACATACTTTAAATTTGTATTTACACATAAGACAAAATCACTACCGTGAATCACAAATCACCTTAGAAGATGACTTTGTATCTCCGCTGAGTAGATTCTACCTGCAAATGGGAATAGGTAGCACACAGCATTTTTAACAACACACAATACAAAAAGTTAATTTGCTTTTACTTTCTACTGCATCAGTGCTTTCCTTTCTGCACCATGGCCTTTTATTTTTAAATAAGTACTCTTAGGTGGGGGAAAAAGCAACAACAGATACAGCTGCTAAGTCAACTTGTGCCTCTGCGCCTCTGCAGGGCAGTGTGAATCCCAGAGCCCAAGCGAGACAAATGCAGCCAGGGCGGAACAATGGCCCGGCCCGCGGCCTCTGAGCAGCTCGGCAGAGACGGCCCAGGACAGATGGCGTCTCCTCCAGTCTTACACGCCTCCAGGAAAAGGGAGCCTCGGAGCTCCCAGCAACGTGCTGCGAGGCTAAATAAACCGTTTCACCTGGGCTTCCTGGAGCTCTAGAACTCAGTAGAAAGTGTTCAGGAGGCTCTGAGATATCGACACATATAACACGCCTCTGAGTCCACCCCTCCTTTGCCTGTCATGACTGTGATTGCCAATAGAATTGGGGTTGGGGGTGACGGGCCTTAATTTCATTTGATGACAAGGCATTAATTTCTTTGCAAAATAAATAGCTTTGGCAAGCCACATTTTTAAAAGTCACGCATTAACTTTATTTAACTGAAATTTAACCCCAATCAAATCGGGCCTCAATGCACACACAGGCACCTTCTGTGAGTGACCACCAGGGATTACTTGAGCAACAACGGGTCCCTTTAATTGATTTTAACAGAGCAAATGGAGCTTTCAGATCAAAGATATGCTGTTTAAAAAGCAAGAGCTTCAAATTCCACAGCAGCTTGTTAGTCTCAGGTGTTCGTTTATAACGTGATTAACAGCTACCTTTATTTCCTAGTCCAATGTTGACCCTGAAGATTTTAATGTAAGTCCAATTTAAAGCCTAATTTATACCACTTCGGATTCAGCTTCATACTTTACCAAAACCTTTGTTAAAGAGAACTTTACATCATGGTTTTACAAATCATTTTCACACTGAACTCCATTCATGCAATACAGAGTTACCAGCCAGCTGTTCCGGGACTATCACCAACATGTTACAGATGACCCTAGTGTGGCCAACGCGAGCATGTGTGAACGAACCGGCTTCGTGCGCGCATATTTCATATCACCGCATTCTTCTTTACACAAAATTAAAGACGAAGCACAGAAACAGTGAGAACCTTCATATCATAAAAGCCAGAACTCATGGAGCTGGAAAATAAACACATCCCAAATATTGGGCTCCCAAATTGCCCTTCATTTTTTTGTACACGTAGCTACCCAGACAAGGTCCCCTGTTGACAACCTGTACATTTCCTGCTCTGAAATGACACTGAGGGCTTGTGTCACACACATCTGTGAGCAGAATCTCCCGGGAACAGCGTTCGAGATGAAACACGCATGGGTCTTCTGAAGAAAGGCCTCATAACTGCAGGGAACTGGCTTTGTGTAGGGATTTGAATCCCTTGCAATTAAAATTGCTTAAAGTAAGAGAGTTGTGTGTGCATGTTTTTAAAAATGTCGTCTCTCACCTATTCTGGAAGTTTCTGGTTTTGCTGTGGGGCCCACTGCTCTCAAACATCCTGGGACCCTTGTCACGCTCCTGTGACAACCAAAATGTGGCTGAGCTGAGCCATTTCCGCATCACTGTTTCTTTTTCCAAAATCCCTCCAGGCCCAGGGTCCCATCGCGTGCAGGCCCTGCTGTGCTACACAGTCACCTTGGATCGACGTCTTTGAAGCCTCCAGGGGCTGCATGTGTAGTGGAACAGGCAATGCCGAAGTCTTCCTCAGCGACCACTTCCAGCAAGCCCCTGTCTCTCCAGACTGTTTCTCCCCTGAAAAGCCAGCGTTCCACGTTGCCCAGCACCCACGACTCTGAAGCTGTTTTCTTAGGGATCATCTAAGTGCAATCTAGTCATGGTGCCCACGCCTTGATGTGCTCACCCACCCACGTGTTTACACCTGGACATCCAGGGGAGGAGCTGAGAGTGGAATGTCCATCGCCCATGGGGCCACCCGGGGATCTCGGCTTTGGAACGTGCTTCTGGAAGCCAGTGGCGGTGTCCCCACGCAGAGCCCCTGACCAGACGTGAGCCTCAGGTGCTGTCTGCCTGGAGCCCGGCAGCATGGTGTGGCCACAGGACCTGCAGCGAGAGGTGATGGTGGCAGGGAGTGAGCGCACCATCTCGTTAAGCGAATCAAGTCAGCGAGGCTGTGGAGGACAGGGTGGTGAGAATCCAAGCGCTAAAATCCTGGGATTCTGTTTCTCACTCTGCTTGTCTCCATTTCCACCACAACATAAGAGAAACCATGTTACTAAAATGACCCACATGAGCCTCTACTTTTTGTCAAATTTCATCACAGTCCCTCAGAAGGCTGGAAGTGGAAAGGGGCGTTGGAATCGCAGGAGTGTCATGTGTGTGGGCTGAGACAGGTTCAGCCTCGCAGGCCCTGACCAGGGTGAGGACAGCAGGTGCCACTGAGGCAGCCATATCTGGGACGGCACCAAACGCCGTCTCCTCGGCCGCTCTGCCACCGCTGTTGTGTTGTGCTGTGTTGTGACTTCCTGGGGGTGAGGAAGTGGAGGTTCTTTTGTTCATTTAAGGGAGAAAATGATACAGCGAAGCTTTGGTTCTCCTTCCTGTAGACTTTGCAGCCAGACTCTTCGATGAAAAACTGTCCTGGCAGTTTGCAGCGACTTCAACGGAACATGCTGATGGGGCTACCTACACCTCGGACGCTTTTTCCTCAGCCCGGCCTGTTTTCCTGTTTCTCACATGCACTTTCTCACTTTCCAGCGGCCTCTTTCTCCTTTTTCAATCTCTCCTGTCTGGCCTTCCATTGTTATTCAGCCTGCTCATTGCTGCGGGCAGCCCTGACGCACTGGCCATCATCTGAAACCACAAACGACAGCGCGCAATAAGCTGGAGAAAGCAGCAATCTAGGAAAGTTCTTCATTCACTCTTGTTCCTAACTCTCTGTCTTCTTATCCTACACAGAAAATAAAAAAATCAATACCGCCTCACAGGGCTTGATAAAAGTGCCGGCTGAGTACAGCAGGCGTGCTGGATATAGTAAATTAAGGTGATCAAAATTTTCCAGTCGACTCTGCCTATAGCCCACATAAACTAACAGCCCTGTCTGCCGGATGCCCATCAGCTGGAAGCTTTATTTTATCTGTGCCTCTGATTATCTGGGGAATGAATACATAGGCCCGCTTGGGTCCAGGAGTCCCTGTGTCCGTATGTGAACATGGGTGGCCCTGGGAGGAATTCCACGGGGAGCCGAGAACAGAGCCAGCAGTCTCCTAGGGGTGCGTGTGGGTAGACGGGCGGGTGCCAACATGAGGACTTGCAGGCTTTGGCTCAGGCATGGGGAGGGAGAAGCACCAGGCGGGAGACTGGGGGCTGGTCAGACTGTGCCCAGCCCTGCCCTGTGAGCCAGTGGCCTCGGATGAGTGACTTGGCCTCAGGAAGCCGAGTGATTTTGTCTGCACAACAACAGCTGCAGTGATGGTGACAACAAAGGGATAGTGTCACAAACCTCGGGTGGAGCTGTGAGGATTGTGAAGCAATGTCTACGAAAGCCCTTCAGTGTGGTGAGTGCTCGCACAATGTGTGAGCAGGTGCGCTCACACACACACACACGCACCATAAGAAGCTGAAATCGGGTACGCTTTTCATCTCTGTAAGAGACAATTTTCCATCTAGGTAAACAAATCAGCATTCAGCGTGCATATTCCTAACAGACCAAATTATGAATAAATGTCGTTTCAATAGCAGCTTTTTCTATACCATTTACCAACATAGAAATAAACATTTCATTTAGCTTTAGAGTACAATTCGAATTAACTTGACTAAAATCCACTGGGCTGCCTTCAGTGAGAGATGGAATATCTCTGCTATCTACAATGACAGCTGAGAAATCACTGGCATCACTACCATTAGCCCAATTCTCCCATCAAAACCCGTGACCCTAGCTAAGTAACTGACATTCGTCCAATGCTGGAAATGAACTAATAGTTTCCATCGACCATCAGAGAAATGAAAAAGGAACCAGCGCAAATCAGCATGCCCCGGCCAGGGCAGAGAAATCAGGGATGGCCGCCAGGCAGCACGGGAGCACAGGTGCAGTTAACGGCCAAATTCCACCTGCGAGTGCACACGCACGCTTCCAGGTCCACACTGTGGCCCCAGACTGCCTGGGAGATCAAAAAATAAACTCAGGTATCTTTGTTAGCTGCCTGGCCTTAGTGGAGCTCATCCTCCACTGAGTTTCCAGCTGCAAGGATGACCAGGCCCAGCCTGGGACCTGAGCGTCTGTGGAGGCAGAAGCAGGGCTGCTTTGCTGGCACAGGCTGAGAGCCGGGGAGGTGGGCAGGGTGGGGGCACAGTCCAGGAAGGCCGCAGGGAAGAGGAGGCGGGGAGAGGCCACCAGCCGGGAGACGGGCAGGGCAGGGCTGGAGCCCAGGCTCATACCTGGCTCGGCCTCTCTCAGTGCAGACCGTCTCCAAGCCTCGGTTTTCTCATGCATAAAATTGGGTTATGAAAGCTACATTTCAGTATTATTGAGAAGATTAAAGGGAATATATGCAGAACATACAATGTGATACCTGGGTTCAATGAATGGTAGCAACTCTTACTGCAAAATCTGAAATGACCCACTAAAACCTGACCTAACCTTTTCCCCCCACAGACAGGTGCTGATGAAAGACAGGAGATGAGCTGGGAAGGTGGACAGTCACGTGCAAAGAAAAGAGGCAGAGAGGATGAATGTTCCAAACTCCTTTCTCTCAGGGAATGTGCATTTGCCCCAATTCAAACCAACCTGTGGAGAGATGGGGCTGGTGGTTACTCAGGGGCCGGACCACTCGGCTTGATCTCAGCTGCGAAGAGATGGGGCTGGTGGTAGCCCAGGGGCCAGACCACTCAGCTTGATCTCAGGTCTGTCACTATGGGTAATAGCTGACCTTTAAAAAATAAACATCTTACAAAAATTTCTAAACATGCATAAAGATGGATGGATCAATACAGCGAAGCCAGAGCACCCATCACCACCCGGCTTCTGCTGCTGTCGACACACGGGCGATTCAGCTCATGCTCCCCAATTCTCCACCTGCTCTGTGTTTTGTGCTTGTTTGGTTGGTTGGGTTTTTTTTGTTTTTTTTTTTTTGAGATGGAGTCTTGCTCTGTTGCCAAGCTGGAGTGTAGTGGCACAATCTCGGCGCCCTGCAACCTCCACCTCCTGGGTTCAGGTGATTCTCCTGCCTCAGCCACCCAAGTAGCTGGGACTACAGGCACCCGCCCCCACGCCCAGCTAATTTTTGTATTTTTAGTAGAGATGGGGGTTTCACCATGTTGGCCAGGATGGTCTCGATCTCTTGACCTTGTGATCCACCCACCTCGGCCTCCCAAAGTGCTGGGATTACAGGCGTGAGCCACCGCGCCCGGCCCACTCTGTGTTGCTGTAAAGCAAATCCCCAGGCATATTATTTCATTGGTAAACACCTCTGCTTGTTTAACCTCATCCTATCATCATCACATTTTTTTTCTTTTTTTATTTTTTGAGACAAAGTCTCGCTCTTGTCCCCCAGTCTGGAGTATAGTGGCGTGATCTCGGCTCACTGCAACCTCCGCCTCCTGGGTTCAAGCGATTCTCCTGCCTCAGCCTGCCGAGTATCTGGGATTACAGGTGCGTACCAACAAACCCAGATAATTTTTCGTATTTTAAGTAGAGACGGGGTTTCACCATGCTGGCCAGGCTGGTCTTGAACTCCTGACCTCAGGTAATCCGCCCGTCTCAGCCTCCCAAAGTGCTGGGATTACAGGCATGAGCCACCGCGCCCGGCCTATCACACCTTAAATACCTAACAATAGTGTCTTCATATTATCAAATGCCCCAATTATCTCATAAATATCTACGATTGTTGGCTTCTCTGAATCATAGCTGCCTTTTTCAAAGGGCAAAATCTGGGATACAAGAAGGTGTTCAGTCCAATTTTCAGGCAAAAGAGGCAGAGGCTTTGCATTGTCATCTGAGTTTTGCTAAAGCTCTAATCTGTCACCAAAATATCTCTCCCTCCAGTCCTCAGTAATGATGACATTTCTCTCCATTGGAGTCTCATCGGAGTTGGACAGTAATTGTCAGGAGGACTCTGTTCCTTTTTCGTGGTTTTCCTTAAGGCTGACTCCAGGCTGGGTACCAGTACTATTAATAGAATTCTCCATCCACAATATGGGGGTTTCCAGTCCTAGAAAGGTTCCCTTTAGGTTCAAATCTTGTATCTCAAAATCCTAGGCTACAGTAGAAAAATTAACATCCAGAGATACTCTCCTGGCACATATAACCCTCAAACCAGCCCATCCTCTGCTGTCTGGGTGAAGACAAACCAAATGAGAAACACATTCTCCCCTCAGCCCCTGTCTGAAAAGCTTGGCCGGTGCAGCCCTGTCTTATTAAACATCTTTCCCAGCTGTAATCTCCTTTCTTGACTCTTTTTAGAAAGGAAAAACAAATCCTCCCTGGGCACACTGAAGGTTTAAGTCAAACTTCCCTCATTTCTTCTTCACCACTTTTTTATTCCACCACATTTTATCTTCTCCCAGTCTGGCCGTTTGATATATGTGCATATCACAAGCTTGTCTATATCAATGTATGTTATGTCTGTATGAGTCATGGCGCACTGGAGGCAAATGCTCAGTCTAGAAACCAAAGTGTCTGCTGAAGTTTCATTTTCATGGCCATACAAACCCCAAGGCATGGCCAAGGCTGAGTCACATAGAACTGACCAAAAGCATCAATACACAGAGATTCTCAGCCTCCCACACCGTCCCCACCGCAGACAGCCTGGGCCCCACCTGCCCAGGGCCTCTCCAGCTGGAAGCCGGGCTGAGGTGCTTCCCTCAGGAAGATTCTTATCGCCAGTTTATTAAAAGTTTATTCATAGTTAATACTCCAGACAATTCTAATCTTATTTTCTAACATATAATTCTAGGGAGCATTTCATATTTTCAAAAAGGATGGGACTTAAAATGTACCCATTTAAAATGTAAATGAGTGTAAAGTACATGCTTGTGATATTGAGTGAATCAGGCCCAGGTTATGCAACTTCTAGAAGGTGGCTCCCTGGGCCTGCCAGGACAACAGGCATGCGGGACAGTGGAGAAGGAAACAAAAAAAGGGGGGAAAGTGTTTCCCCAGCCTGCCCCCCGACTCGTGAGCCTCCTAGCTGTGCCCTAGGGAAAGTGTGCTCACCAGCTCTCCCACGTTCACACCGAGTCCCCAAAAACTCTTTCTCCAGCAGAAGAACCTGCTCCCACACCCCTTCCTTCCACCAGCAAGACACAGCAGGGAGCGGGGGGCCGCACCTGCACCAAGAGCTGGTACCGTGAGCCCCTGAGGCTCAGTGTCGGAGCCAGGCAGGACGAGGGCCCTCCCACCACAAACCCCCCCACCCCTGAGATGACCCCGGGCTGACAGCCGAGAAAGATCAACAGCTGCCGAACACCTGGCTTCAAAACCACACTCATCATCTGCAGAATGAGATGAGACGCTGTCTCTCCTAGAGCCAAACAAAGACAGCAACAAGGAAAGGAAGGAAAAGCCAATCACCTCCGTGTAGGTTTGTGTGTTCACCGCTCTTCCCCCCTGCCCCCCGCTGTTTTCACCAACTTGGTTTTGCCTCAGAGAGGGGCTGTGACTTCAATAACTCCCATCGCTAAGGAGTTGGTCAGTGCTGGACACTAGGGTCACCCCTGGAATCTAAGACTCAGGCCTCCCAGAGCCCATGCATTCCCCAGCTAACAAGCATGGTCATGGACTCCTGCAGCAAACTGGCATGTGGGGCAGGGCCACCACCTCCACGAAGGCACTGGTACAACGGCCTGCAGACGTCAGGCCTCAGCAAACGCTGTGGAATTATTCTGGTAGCAAACATCATACACCCCTCACAGCTCAGGCCTTTGGAACCTTAAGTTAAGGTGGCTGCTTTTTTAATCAATCTCATGATATGGTTGCTGATTTTATTTCACAAATAAATATCTTTCCATTGCCTTACCTTTGAAAGATAAAATCTTATTCTATTCTAATTACATGAGTATTATTTTAATGTGATTATTACAAAAAACCCGAAAAGCTCTAAAGCAAATAAAAGGTCATTCCTCCCCTCTGTGACTTCGCAGATACCTCAAGGCCTTACTTCCAAATCGCCCTCTTCTCTGAGGTGCTTTAAAAAAAGAAAAACTGGTTTGAGACATAAGGGACTTCAGTCTACATCCCTTTAAATGTCTGACTGCAGATAATATTTCTTAAGTTCAACCCTCTAGATGAGAACATGCATTTGCCTCCAAGCTTTCACCTCGTTTGTTTTATGGGGCTTGATTAAATATATCGTGTGACCCTGATATGGTTTGGCTCTGCGTCCTCACCACAATCCCGTGCTCAGCTGTCACCCCCAGTGCTGGAGGTGGGGCCTGCTGGGAGGTGACGGGGTCATGGGGCGGTTTCTTATGGTTTAACACCATCCCCCTTGGTGCTGTCGTCATGGTTGTGAGTTTTTGTGAGATCTGGCTGTTTGAAAGCATGCGCCACCTCCCCGACTCTCTCTCCTCCTGCTGCCCCTTTGCCTTCCCCATTATTGAACATTTCCCGAGGCCTCCCCAGAGCCGAGCAGAGGCCAGAGCATGCTTCCTGCACAGCCTGTGGGACCGTGAGCCCATTAAACCTCTTTTCTTTATAAATTACCCAGTCGCAGATATATATATAGTTTGTTTGTTCGTTTTGTTTTGTTCTGTTTTGTTTTGAGACAGTCTCACTCTGTCGCCCAGGCTGGAGTGCAGTGGCACCATCTCGGCTCACTGCAAGCTCTGCCTCCCAGGTTCACGCCATTCTCCTGCCTCAGCCTCCTGAGTAGCTGGGACTACAGGCACCCGCCACCATGCCCGGCTAATTTTTTTGTAGAGACGTGGTTTCACTGTGTTAGCCAGGATGGTTTCGATCTACTGACCTCGTG
Source organism: Symphalangus syndactylus (assembly GCF_028878055.3). Classification (NCBI taxonomy): domain Eukaryota; kingdom Metazoa; phylum Chordata; class Mammalia; order Primates; family Hylobatidae; genus Symphalangus; species Symphalangus syndactylus. The sequence goes on along the minus strand of NC_072423.2, from coordinate 8,051,907 downwards.
ATCCACCCGCCTTGGCCTCCCAAAGTGCTGGGATTACAGGCGTGAGCCACCGTGCCCGGCCCAGATGTTTCTTTATAGCAGTGTGAGAACAGACTAATACAGGTGCTTTAGAAACTCTGGTCTAATTTGTAGGGCTGAAGGAGACCAGTTCCTAAAGATCGTGGGGTTGGGGGAAGCATTATAGGGCAACCACTTGACATTAACAAGAGACAGGGTTTGGGCTCAATTAGCCTGAAAGATGATGGTGCAACCTGTGAAAAAAAGGGAAATTGAGGAAAACAAAAATCAAGGAACTCGGTGTTTGCCAAATCCAGGTGTAGGCTTGGTAAATACAGTGCTTTCTGAATTAGGAGTGAAACCAGCAGAGTTCCACTGAAGGGCTCGGGGATAGCAGAGAATCGGCTCTAACCACAGCCTGCAAACCTGAGCTCTCCCTTTCTGCTTCAAATGAAACACGAGCACACGTCCCAAAAACACGTGTGAATTTTTTAAAAATTTTCCAGGCACTGTCATTGTTTCTTTCACAGAATTGAGACTGTCTTTCCCCCAGTGTCACTGAGTGTGACACTGTATTTTACCTCGGTGACTGTATTTTACACAGTGCCTCACACGAAGCACTCCTCCACGGCGGAGTATTTAGTTGTCGCATGGTGAGGGTTGTTTCTGTTGTTGCTTTACTGCAGGGAGTATCTTCATACACAAATGTCTGTGCTTATCTGATTATTTCCACAGGATAAAGTCCTGGAGGCGGAATGGTTAGGCGAGAAGGTAGGCCTTTGATGCCACAGCGTTGCAGTACCTATAAGCCCAGGCACTTCCCTGCTCCTCTATTGTACTCATCTGGCTACGTTCCCCAGCTTGGAACATTCCACCTGGAATTTTGGTGAGGAAGCCTGGTGGATCGAAGCCACCATCCCTGAACCCACATTCCACAAGGGACCCCCATTACCCAATAATCCTAATGTCCTTTGACTCTCAGAAACCAATTCGTTGTCACTTTTCATGGCCATTGGCCACAACCAAGGGCCTCTCAGGTTCCCAATGAGGGGAAATGACCTGGAAATTTAGGCACGTCGTGCCATCTCTCCAAGGTTCTGCGGGAGTTCCTAAGTGCTTTTTCTTGCTTCTGTTTGTTTAAATCTTTGCCTCAACATTAGCACTGGCTCCGGAGAAACTTTCCTTCTCTTCCACTGAGAACAAATCACTTCAACCTTCTGAGGTTTCTGTTTTTGCCAAAATCCTCAATTCACAACCTCATGGATAAGACCCCTGCTTGGGAAATCCTCCTGGCATCGACTCAACTGCCTTGTAGCGCCTCTTCCTTCTTCTGACAGCCAGGGGACACGGGTAGCGTGGGCCACCAGGAAGCAGCCCTCTTTCCCACCTGGGTACCCATTGAGTTTGGCACCAAGTCACATGCGATGTGAAGATACGGAAGGAGGAATCCAGCAGGCCTTCAAGAAGACATCAGGGAAAGAAGCTTGGAGAGCTCGCTCTCCTCTCTAGACCCATCCAACCTGGCCTATGTGGGTGAATTTCCCCTTGACCTTGGGTTTGCTGCATCGGGAGGTCATCCTAAAGAACACTAGACTTAGCAATTCTGCCAGAGGCTGCAGCTCACTCTCTATGTGAGCGGGAAAGGGGACACCAAAAGGGAAAATCAACAGAGAAAGGAGAAGACCCAGCAAGGAACTAATTTAAAAGAAAAACGTAAGAAGCACCAGATACTCCTAAAAGGACTTACCATCATTGTCTTACACCCTCTTCCCAAGAAGCTTCAAAAACAGGCGTCCGTCTTTACTGCTTGTCTTTGATTGTTTCACCTGATCCGAAAGAGCAAAGAAACATTTTTCTACTTGATAAAACACCTGGTACCTATCAAGGGTTGGGGACACCAAAAGAAGCGTTGTTTCCCCAGGGATTGGTTTTGTAAACTCCTGGTTCACATAAGTTGTGGGAACTAAGATATGAGGCGATGGGCAGTGAGTGAGGGAGACAGGCCGGGTGAGCAGCAAGGAAGACAGTGTGCAAACCGCATCGAGGGAACGCACGGTCCTCCTCAGAGATTTGGAAGGGGAAACCTCAGCCCTCCTATTTGCATTTCAATTTGAATAGCCCATGTATTCATATGTCAAAGGAAATGCAAGAGATTAAGAGCATCACTAAAAAGATGTGGATCTCCCAACAGTAAAATTATTTCTAGCCAGGTGCAGTGTTTCACGCCTGTAACCTCAGCACTTTGGGAGGCCAAGGTGGGTGGATCACTTGAGGCCAGGAGTTCTAGACCAGCCTGGCTAACATGCTGAAACCCCATCTCTACTAAAAAAAATAAAATAAAATAAAATTATTTTTAAATACTTTCTCATCAAGGGAAAACTTTCATCCAAAACTATATCTAATAAGACTGGGGGGAGGGATGGAGGGAATCGGGGTTATGCATTCGGAATTCTCTGGTTCTGACCCCGTGACACAGTCCTCAGGCTACGTCTCCACCGGCTCCTACATTCCGTATCCACCTGTGTGAAACGGACTGTCTTGCCTGGCAGGCTGCAGCGGCCATGCCGACTTGCCAGCATCTCGAGCCATTTTCTAGGCAAACAGGCCCACAACATTCTTTTTCTTTTTTTTTTTTTTTTTTTGGTTCAATCTGTTTCACCCTCTTGTCTGATATTTTCAAGGGTTTTTAATCACAACTCTAGCGGATTGATCAATGACAGATATGAGCAACAACTTTTGCATGCTAACAGTGCCGGATTTTTTATCTAAGGTAATATTTCTCTCTTAAAAAGCCTCTGCACAGCTATGTATTAATTAAAATCTAAATACTAAATATTGATTGATGCGTTATCAGGCCACAGCAGTTGGGCCCTGCCACATTGATTTTTTGCTGTGATTTATTATCATATTTAAGAAAAATCATTTTGTGTGATTATACGAGGAAATGGACTCTAGCGAGGGTGTCATTCTTTTGTATCACTTTTGTTGTGTGGAGGGCGGACCAATCCCTCAATTGTGGCCGGGACTGCTGATACCCTTCAGCATCTGTCTCTGTGGCCTCCGCCGGCTAATGCTTTAAGCCTGCTTGGTCTTGTCATTAGGAATAATGGGCTTTAGGGTTGCCTCCTTAATCACAGCTGAGATTAACAGACGGATGAACTTAGGTTCTTAAAATTATCTAGTTATTACAAGTATTTCTGTTATCACATTAATAACATTGTTGCAGAGGATTTTTTTCCTTTAATGACTCAAATTGAAGCAAAACCCCAGAACAATGTCCAGGCGGGCCCAACATGGAGCCATGAGTCAATTCATCTTTTATCTTAGTGCAGAAGTCATCACCGTCAAAGCAAGAATCTAGCCGTGAGGAAAAACAGAGAAACGCGTGTCTACATAAAACAGGCCAGCACTCTATGCTAAGGACTCTGCTTGAGTTGACGTGAGTCATTTATACGTGAACAACATGCACCGTGAAGAGAAAAAAGATTTCTGATTACTTTAGATGCCAGTCACTTACATTATTCCCTGCAGTAATAATAAGGGGAGAGACACAAATCTGACTGTGTGAAAATATTTGCACTTATAAATGCTAGATCAGAGGACTAACAAATAGAATCACTCCTAAGCCGTTTCGCATTACTGAGTCGAAACATTCCTTATATTTTATTTTCTTCTCATTTCTTTTGTATATTCATTGTGAGAGCATAAATTTACTACTTCTGTATTATATGGAATATGCCAAAATCATTCATTGGTTTTCCCACTTGCCATTCCTTTCTTACATGGGAATAAAAATAAAGAAAACAAATATATTGTCTTTAACTTTGTATTTGGAGGGTTTTTTGTTTGTGTTTTGTTTTTTGTATGGTCAATGATTCTTTAAGAAATCGTGTGGAATTTCAGCACGGAAGTCTCCCATGATCTTCAGTGAAGCTTTTCTCCCCTGCAGCCCTCTCTGGTGTTCGTAAGTGAACTCGCTTGTGCTTTATCGCTGGCTACTGTTTCTTTTATCACAAAAGCCAGCATTTTTGCTCATTTGGTCAAGGAATTCAAACATCAGGCCAGTTCGAGTTTTCTAAAGGGATCGCCACCATAAACACTGACGAACTTAAGAAAAACCGGGTGAGCTTTAAGAGCACATTTTAAAGAAAAGAAATTAGACCATTCCATTATCATTAAATTAAACAAATTTAAAATAGCTGCACTTTTTCTCTAATTTCCTAAAAGTTTAGCGCCTCTACTTTAAAAAGTAGAATCAAAGATGACCTTGGGAAGAGACTAAATTGGGGAAAATACATAAATACACAAATCTTGTACCTGCAGCTTGATCCTTGTCATTACTGATCAGTTCTTGGAGCGGATTTACAGAAAGAGGGAGAAGAGGGGAAAGGAAGGGAGGAGGGAGGAGAAGGAGGAGAGAGGAGGAGGGAGGAGAAGGGGAGAGGAGGAGGGAGGAGGGGGAGGGAGGAGGAGAGAAGAGGAAGAGGGAGGAGGAGGAAGATGGTGAAAGAGGAGGGAGGAGGAGGGAAGAGGAAGAGGGAGGAGGAGGAAGAAGGTGAAAGAGGAGGGAGGAGGGGGAGGGAGGAAGAGGGAAAGGGAGGGAGGAGGAAAAGGGAGGACGAGGAGGGAGGAGGAGGGAGAAGGGAAGAGGAGGAGGGAGGAGGGGGAGGGAGGAAGAGAGAGGAGGAAAACGGAGGAGGAAGGAGGGGGAGGGACGGAGAGGGAGAGAGGAGGAAAAGGGAGGAGGATGGAGGAAGAGAAAGGAGGAGGAGGGAGGAGGAGGAGAGAGGAAGAGGATGGAGGACGGAGGAGGAGGGAGGAGGAAGGAGGAGGGAAGAAGAGGACGGAGGAAGGAGGAGGAAGAGGGAAGAAGAGGATGGAAGAGGGAGGAGGAAGGAGGAGGAGGAAGAGGGTGGAAGAGAATGGAGGAGGGAGGAGGAGAAGAGAGGAGGAGAAGGAGCTGCCATTTCTCACAGTCAGACAGTCCTGTGTGCCAGGGACACGGTAGCACGCGTTACCCCACAGCAGCAGTGGCCACCACAGCTCCTCCTGTGTGCGAGTGTGGAGGATACAGATGTGAACAAGCGCCATCCCTGCCCTGAGGTTGCTGGGGCCTGGTGAGGAGCGACCACCTGCCCCCCACCTGTGGACGCCAGGGGGCTGAGACGCACACCTGCTGCTGGGAAATAGGTAGCCACAGAGGCAGGGGCGCTTCTATAAAGAATGAACGCCTGAGCTGACAGTGGAGGGACAGGTGCGAAGGAGACGGTGGGCAGAGAAGGGAGCCGGCCAGGCAGGGCAGCCAGCAGCACGGCGCAGCCGCAATCACACCAAGAGGGTTTCGTCAGTCAGAGGATTGTGCATTTTATGGATGTCCAAAAAATGAATTCTCAATCAGGGCTCCTATATCAGAATAAGAGCCTGAAGCTAAATTTGTGGAAATTATTTTATAGGAAAAACACTAAACTCAGTGCCACCTATAAAAAGCCTGCCTCTGTCCCTTGCAGTATGAGGTTGAATTATGAAACAGAAAATAATAATAAATGGTTCCTCCACCACTCCTGTAACCTCCACGCACGCCAATGATGAAAAGACGACGCGTGAGAGGGCAGATGGATGGGACCATTTCCTCCGTAACGGCTTTCAGTCTTTCTATTGTGCTTTTGCATCTCACTGAACAGCAACAGCAAAACCAGGCTAACCTCGCTGCTGCATAACTCCCAGCCGAGTGTAGCATCTTCAACAGGCAGCGCACTCGCCAGTCCTCACACTGAAAACACGTCCTGCTTTGCCTTATTCCTTACATTTAGGAAAAGCCTGCTGTAGAACTTTCTAAAATTATGTCTGGGAGAAAATAGGCTCTGGTTTTGCCCTAAATTTTCTTACTTGGTATGGGATGGGGATGAGAACTGAGAACTCTGGATCTATTTCGTCTGCCGGAGATCAATATTGTGATGATAAAACGCCGGTGCAGGTTGGAAGTCACACCCGAGGAGGAGCTGGGGTCTGCTGGCCTCGCTGGAAGAGAAGAAAAAGGCCAGGGCTCCCGGCTGCGAAGAGCGGGGCTGAGAGAGAGGCAGCCACCATCCCGCACCAGCCTGGGTCTCCGAGCAATTGTCTGACGTCCCAGAAGGAACCCTGACCTGGTCTTCGTTCTGCCCTGTGGGGAGTGTCTTGCTGCTGACTGTCCTTGCAGCAGGCACCTGTAGTGTCTTATGCGAGGCACACCCTGAGCCCTAGCTGACCGTGGAGGAAGCAACGCAGGTGTGGGCCAGGGAAGTTAGCACAGAAATCCCATGTGATAGATCAGAACCATGGCCCTTGCCATAGACGTCACTGTAATCATTGAGCTCTTTAGGTCAACTTTGGCACAGCAGCACATCATGATTTATTTATCACGTTTATAAAATTAATACAATCACACTAAACCAGTACATTTAACCACTCCCTGTTCTAAGATAGCTATGGAAAGAATTAGCTACATAAACATGTGTTTCCCTCCATGCACGCCCTGCCAGGGCCCCGCGGCATACTGTTACACGCCCCACTGTCACGTGGACACGCGGCTCACTGCAGGATGAGACAGCGCTACACGGAACAGGAAACAGCGGGATTGACTTTAGTAACTCACGAAGAGGCAACAGCATCCTCGCTGGGTGCCAGACCCCGACCAGGCATGGATTTCCCCTTCCTGCCTCCAGGTGAATCGGAAAAATGCTCTTGCTGCCCTGTTTTTCCGTGACGGGGACTCTTTGCATCCTCCTTGCTGGCATTTCCCTCTCAGCGAATGACTCTCACCGCTCAGCTCATAATCTGGTCTTTTGCTTTGTAGCTGAACACATCTGGGCAGCTCGATGGCTTTGTCCCATTCCCAGTTGAAATGGACTGAAGATTGTGGCCCCCAAAATTCCCACGTTGACATCATCACCCCCAAGGTGGTGATCTTAGCAGGTGGGGCCTTGGGGAGGTGATGAGGTCCCGAGATGGGAGCCCGTGTGGACGGGATTAATGCCCTTAGAAAAGAGGCACCAGAGGAGCCCTCGGCCCCACCCTTCCATGCAAGGACACAACCCAGAAGAGTCCTCCCTGGAGCCGCACGGTGCGGGCCCCCGCTCTCGGACCTCCAGCCCCAGAGTGCTGGGGAATAAAGACCCGCTGCTCATGAAACACTCTGCCTATGCATTTGGTTACAACAGCCTCCCCAGAGTCCAACACCAACATCCAGGTGAAACTGACAGAGAGACAGACACAGACCCAGTCCTAAGCCTAAAGCAGCCCTGGCACCTTCAACTCTCATGCCACAATGGCTGTCAGGTGACCACCAGGTGCTCCAACATCCCCAGAACCCGGCAGGGCCAAGGACTGTCCTGGATGACCCCAGGGCCTGGGGCCCGGGGTGTGACTACTGAGGCACCAGCCACAGGCGATCACACAATAGCACTCCCATAGTGGACATTATAGAGACACGACAGCGCATGGTTCTGAATGCAAACAATCTACGCTACGAGTCACACAATGGCACTCTCATAATGGACATTATAGACACATCACAGTGTGTGGTTCTGAATGCAAACAATCTACACTACACGTCACACAATGGCACTCTCATAGTGGACATTATGGACACACAACAGAGCGTGGTTCTGAATGCAAACAATCTATACCACACGTCACACAATGGCACTCTCATAGTGGACATTATAGACACATCACAGTGCGTGGTTCTGAATGCAAACAATCTACATTACGTGTGGTCCATGTGGCGTTTGTCACCTTCTTCAGGACACAAGTGCTCTTCTTTAGCAAAAATCTTTGAGCTTCTAAACTGCAGCCCAATTCCACCCATCGCATCGCAGTGTCATATGTACCAACTGAGGTACTCTGTTCACCAGTGTAACTATGTGTGCAATATTCTTCCTTTTGGGGGGTGCTAAAGATTGAATGTGTCCCCCAAGAAAGATGTGCTCAAGTCCTAAACCCTGGCCTCTGAATGTGGTCTTATTTGGAAACAAGACCTTGGCAGATATAATCAAATTAAGATGAGGCCGTGAAAGTGGCCCGCTCCCATGGGACTCAGTGTCTTTATGACTCAGTGTCTTTATAAGAAGAGGACACAGACGTCCAGGGAAGGCGGCCATATGCGGATAGAAGCAAGGCCTGCAGCTGAGGAGCACCAAGATTGCCGGCCTCTGCCAGAAGCTGGAGAGGGCCCTGGAGCAGACTCCCCTGAGCCTTCAGGAGAGCATGGCCCTGCTCACACCCTGGTTTTGACTCCTGGCCCTAAGAACTGTTTTTAAGCCACTCAAGTGTGTGTGCTTTGTACACAGCGGGTGCTGGTAAAAGACTTTGGACAACCGGTGTAAGGCATCACCTGGGGAATGTGGGCCTCCCTCGTTCCCACAAGGGCCTCCGCCCACTCTGAAAGCTCAGCTCCAAAGCTGTGGTTTTCCGAGGCCATCATCCTCATCATCATCAACAACACACAGAGGACGTGGCGCGCTGTGTGGCCGAGAGCAGATCGGTAAATCTCGCCAAAACGTGTCTTCGCGCATTAAGTAACAGAGCTGCTCCAGGGGTCCCTGATGTGCCCTGCACTGTTCACGGCACCTTAAAGGCTGCTAAGTCAATGGTCAATTTTGAATTCGGTCTGAGAGTCCGAATTATGTCCCAGCTTTCACCAACAAGTCACGATTCTAGAGAATACCATGCACAATGAAGACTAATCAGTTAGTGGTTGAATGAATTCGGCCTGAGCAAACGCAGGGTCTGCAGCCACCTAGCTGAAGAGAGCCATTGGATAATATGACTCCGTTGCTCAATCTTTTATGGCTTGTCTTAGATAAACCTCAAATCTGGGAAAGTCTATTAGAATCGCACTCTAAAAAGTCAAATCTTTCTCATATTTGCTGTATTTTAAACATCAGCTGCAAAATAGAGATAAAACTGCACAATTATTTTGACTTTCTGAAGACATGTACGGGCAAGCTCCTAATCCCAACAAAAGGTCCTGGTGCCTCCGGGGTGGCCGAGGCCGACAGAGACAGGGATTCTGGTGAGAACAGGCTCGCAAGCGGCTTTCGTCCCTTCCCTTGGTTCCCCTTGGGCAAGGAAGCTGGGTGATTTATCTGACCGCTCCCCTCCAGCTGTATCTCAGGTGCCCACACCCAGTGGGCTCCAGCCACATCTCCAAAGCCACCCTGATGCTGAAAACTTTCCTCGGCTTCCCTGTTCATTATCCTCAGCTCCACGCAGACTTCATACACCACCTGCATGAGTCTGTTTTCACACTGCTGTGAAGAAACACCCAAGACTGGGTAATTTACGAGGTTTAAGCGACTCGCAGTTCCACATGGCTGGGGCGGCCTCAATCATGGTGGAAGGGGAGGCAAACATGTCCTTCTTCACGTGGTGGCAGCAAGAAGTGCAGAGTGAATGGGGGGAAGCCCCTTATAAAACCGTCAGCTCTCACGAGAACTCACCCCCTTATAAAACCGTCAGCTCTCACGAGAACTCACTCACTAGCATGAGAACAGCATGAGGATAACCACTCCCATGATTCAGCAACCTCCCACCGGGCCCCTCCCGTGGCATGTGGGAATGATGGGAGCTACAACTCAAGACGAGATTTGGGTGGGGACACAGCCAAACCATGTCACTACCTGAAATCAGAATAAAGATCATCAATTTTTATGGATGGTTTCAGTGTGCCCAGATTCCATGATAAATTTTTCCACTGTATGTAAGTAGCATGATGTCACAGACATCCTGCGGATGTGGCCACTAAGAGCAAACTGCCTGGATACCCTAAGACATCCAGGCATGGTGGCCCACGCCTGTCATCCTAACACTTTGGGAAGCTGAGGCAGGAGAGCTGTTGAGTCCAGCAGTCTGGGCAACATAAGGAGACCCTGTCTCTACAAAAAAATTTCAAAAATTAGCTGGACATGGTGGTGCATGACTGTAGTCCCAGCTTCTCAGGTGGCTGAGGTGGGAGGATCATTTGAGCCCAGGAGGTTGAGGCTGCGGTGAGCTGAGTTCACACCACTGCATTCCAGCCTGGGCTACAGAGTGAGATCTTGTCTCAAAAAATAAAAATTAAAAAAAACTCTAAGATCAGTGTGGACAGACGAATGCAACACTAACTTTCTCACGTGCCAAAGGCTCCGTGTGCAAACCTTGCCATCGCTTGCCACCAGGGAGGCCTCTGTTTTAGCACTCGGCTGCTAAAGAACATCTGAATGTTTGTAACATCCACTGCGTTTGCCCATAGGGACAATCACGTAACAGGCTCCAGCCTCCCCAGGCTGCCCACTCTGTCATCTGTGGCCGGATGTAGAATTCTCCGGGGTGTCCAACAATTAGAAGTCGCTGAACGGCCTGAGCGTCCATGGACCTGGCCTTCATTTCCAGAACCCTCGTGCATGCCTCCGTTTGCCTCCAAATGCAATCAGTTCTCAACCTGAAAGAAGGAAGCTCTGCTTCCCCAGGTCCACTGTGATGCTGCCCAGATGAGAAGCCAGTGGAGACACCTCTGCTTGCCGGTACTCAGCCCTGACCGGCAGGGCCTCCCGAGGCCTGTCACTAAAAAGCCAGGGGCCGGGGAGTACCGGGGCACTGCTCCATCTTCTTGGGGGCCAGCAGAGAACAGGCAGCGGCATCTGGCCCTGGATCTGTCGGGGGTTCATGCCTGCTGAGAGGAGCCTAGTCCACAGGAGGGAGGCCAGGGGCAGAGCGCCCAGCACTCAGACAGCGCTGCCCAAGCATCCTTGAAGTCCAGTGCTCTAGAAGAACAAGGCTGCCTCGTGAATAACGAATAGCTGATAAAAGCAGAAAATAACAAGATAACGGCTAGCATGAGAAAAACTTATCACCTGGCTGGGCGTGGTGGCTCACGCCTGTAATCCCAGCACTTTGGGAAGCTGAGATGGAGGAATCACCTGAGGTCAGGAGTTCAAGACCAGCCTAGCCAACATGGTGAAACCCCATCTCTACTAAAAATATAAAAATTAGCCTGGCGTGGTGGCGGGCACCTGTAATCCCAGCTACTGGGAGGCTGAGGCAGAAGAATCGCTTGAACCCAGAAGGTGGAGGTTGCAGTGAGCTGAGACCGCACCACTGCACTCCAGCCTGGGTGACAGAGAGAGACTCTCTCTCTCAAAAAAAAAAAAAAAAAAAAGTCACCTGTAGTACGTTCAAATATCTCAACTCATAAAAACCAAACAGGACCCACGTGAGCCCAGCAGAGAAGCAACTCGACACTCGCGCTTGCTGCTGCCAGGTCACCCTCAGTTGCTGTGCCCTTCGGAAGAAGCAGATCCGGACCTCGCCTTCCTCTCTGTCTGCCGTGCCTGTCACAGTCCTGCCGGAGGCTCTTTCTCACTGTACCAAGCTGCAGTTTCCAAATAAATGATTACACCACCGTTGGCTCGCAGTGGCAGAGTGGCAGGGTGGATAAGCAGTGCGTGGGGCTTCACGATCACTCTAAGTCTTCATCAGACACTGTTCCAGTGGCTGCACTCCTTTATCTTAAGCCTGTCATTCCTAATTTCCCACCGCAGATCCCTCCACAGCATTTCATATTGTTCTCACTCGCAGGACACACGCCCACACAGCACAGAGAACTTGGCTGAATAAGAAAGGTGCCCCCGAGTTCTTGCAGCCAGGTAGTAATCGCTAGCACATAAATCTTCACTTTTTGCATTGAAATAAAAGACTCTTTTTTTTTTTTTTTCAGACAGAGTCTAACTCTGTCGCCCAGGCTGGAGTGCTGTGGTACGATCTCGGCTCACTGCAACCTCTGCCTCCCAAGGTTCAAGTGATTCTCCTGCCTCAGCCTCCCGAGTAGCTGGGATTACAGGCGCCCGCCACCACGCCCAACTAACTTTTGTATTTTTAGTAGAGACGGAGTTTCTCCATGTTGGTCAGGCTGGTCTCAAATTCCTGACCTCAAGTGATCTGCCCACCTCGGCCTCCCAAAGTGCTGGGATTACAAGCGTGAGCCACCAAGCCCGGCCAAAATAAAAAACTCTTTGCTATTGGAAATAAGATGAGACTAAAAAGTTGATGTCGAAACTGTAGTAATAATTAAAAGTCACAACTAGTTATTCTATCAGTATTCCAGAGATTATATCCAGGGAGATAATACAACATACATAAGCTTTTTAAGCTTACAAGGAAAAGACAAAGTTTGAAATTAAAATGTGCTTTATTTATTTATTTTTAAGACAGAGTCTTGCTCTGCCACCCAGGCTGGACTGCAGTGGTGCAGTCATAGCTCACTGCAGCCTCCAATTCCTGGGCTTAAGCAATCCTCCCACCTCAGCCTCCCAAATATCTGGGACCACAGGTGTGTGTCATCACACCCCACCACTTTTATTTTTATTGTTTTTTGTAGAAGCAGAGTCTTACTACATTGTCCAAGCTGGTCTCAAACTCTTGGCCTCAAGCAATCCTCCCACCTCAGCCTTCCAAACTGCTGGGATTATAGGCATGAGCCACCATACCCGGCTGAATAGGTGTTTTTAAAAAACATAATTGCTTGCTGCTTCGGGGGATTTTTTTTTACCAAATGGGCATTTTCTCCCAGAATTTCTGCTAACTCCACCAGGCAGAGGAGCAGCCTGTGGTTCTGTCTCTCGGAGTTCCCAGGAGCCGCACGGCACACATGATGGAGGCTGTCCTTGCAGCGCGACACAGACAGCCTGTCCCACAGCATACACCTATATCCCTCCACAGGCCACTTCTGCAGGCCAGGAGAGCCTTGTTGTGCCCACACATTACCAGGGGCAGCCAGGCATGTCTGGAGGCACTGACGGAAAGCAAGGCGCTCCCATGCACAAACGATATCCTGCTCTCAGCATTTCAACACGGCATCTCCCCCAGAGAAGTACACCACAGGGAAGAGAAAAAAGAAAACAGCCTGAGACCCGTTAGTTCTTGGGAATTTATGACGTGAAACCCTCACACCTCCCTTCCTGCCCAGGCCGGCTGTATTTCCGTGGGGCCTGTCCTCCTGGAATCATTCGGAGATCATGCCTTCACCCAGAGCCACCTCACTGAGGTCTAGACGTTCCCTGGACGGCAAGCTCGCGGGACACGCTCATCGAAAAGGCAGGAGTGGTGAGTGCTGGATGGTTCTCTAATGAGAATTCAATATGCATTTCAATTTTAGGCAAATCCAGAACGTGAGCTCCCGGAAGAGTCCCCTAACGCCGGTCTAGATGAGGCTGGGCCACTCGAGGGCTGAGGCTGTTCCCTCGCTTGCTTGTAAACACAGCAACGCATCACAGAGTCTTTAACATTTAATGCTGAAATTACACCTAAAGACAGTTGATTAATGACAACATCCTAAAAATACTAAGTAGAGCCTTAGATGAGAGAAGAGAATAAGGGAAAAGTAGCAGAAAAGCCGTGTCAAAGATACAAGTCCAGGAGCAAAGGCAGAGGCCAGAAAACCAGCTGGCTGATTTTCAGCACAAATGTATTTGAGGTGTGGTGAATTTCAACACATCTCAACGTGATAGTATGTTAATTCTCTTTGAAATTGATGCATTGTGACAAAATAATAGCAACTAAATTATCTCTCTGCCTTGATATGACCAAAATGTGTGTTTTACATGGACTAAGGGTAGCTAGCATGTCTGTTTATAAAGTCTTTGTAAAACCCAGTGCCACGTGACTAGGAGGAAAACAATTCCAACTAATTCCAATACGAATTTAATAACAGTTCTCAGCAAGGAGCTGGAATTTGGAAACGTGTTCAGATGGCCCTGGCAGCACGTAGGTGCACTGAGCACAGTTAACAGGTAACGATGAGAACGAGATTTACCTGGAAGGTCCCAGCACAGCCCTAGTAATTAGTGAGCTCTCCAGTTATTTTTAAAGTAATTAGCCAAATATGCCATTTTTTTTGGATAGCCTTTTTTTTTTTTTTTTTTTTTTTGAGACGGAGTCTCGCTCTGTCGCCCAGGCTGGAGTGCAGTGACACAATCTGGGCTCACTGTAAGCTCCACCTCCTGGGTTCACGCCATTCTCCTGCCTCAGCCTCCCGAGTAGCTGGGACTACAGGTGCCTGCCACCATGCCCGGCTAATTTTTTGTATTTTTAGTACAGACAGGGTTTCACCGTGTTAACCAGGACAGTCCCGATCTCCTGACCTCGTGATCCGCCCACCTCGGCCTCCCAAAGTGCTGGGATTACAGGCGTGAGCTGCCACGCCTGGCCAGCCTTGTTCTTAATTAAACACAAAAACGCAAAGAGCATCCAAAAAGCAAGTTTTTATATTATATAATTTACATAATATGTATTTATATTATAAATTATATATTTAAATTTTTCAGCTAACTGATTTACAAACGAAACCACAGTATAAGGAAAATGAATCAATTAAGTCAATAAAGTACAAAATTCAAGCAAAATAAATTAGCTGTTTTTACTTTTCAGATAAATATGAGATGTGTGTCTCGATCATAAAAACAGTTGTATCATATTTCAATTTTACGCATGTAGGCATGATCTAACTTTTTGAAACTATATTACATAGCATTGCTCTGAAAAGTGAGGATTGGGATAAGGGTCTGTTGGGGTATAAGTCAATTTACAATTCTTCATTCCTTTGCCTCATCTACCAGCTTCTCATATGTAAAAAACTAATTACTTGCTGATATGGTTTGGCTCTGTGTTCCCCACTCAAATCTCATCTCGAATTGTCATCCCTCTAATCCCCACATGTTGAGGGAGGGGCTACATGGGAGGCGAGTGGATCACAGGGACGTTTAGGGAGGGGCCACGTGGCAGGCGATTGGATCACGGGGAGGTTTAGGGAGGGGCCACGTGGCAGGCGATTGGATCACACGGAGGTTTAGGGAGGGGCCACGTGGGAGGCGATTGGATCACAGGGAGGTTTCCTCCATGCAGTTCTCGTGATAATGAGTGAGTTCTCGGGAGATCTGTTGGTTTTATCAGGCAGTTTTTCCTGCTGTTGCTCATGCTCTCTCACCTTCCACCATGTAATACGTGCCTCTTCCCCTTCCACCATGACTGTAAGTTTCCTGAGGCCTTCCTAGCCATTCGGACTGTGAGTCAGTTAAACTTCTTCCCTTTCTAAATTACCTAGTCTCAAGTATTTATTTATAGCAGTGTGAAAATTGACTAATACACTTGTCTTTCAAAGGTTCAAAGATTATAGAAATCAAAATCAAGAAGTGAATTACAAGGGTCTAAACCCTGCAGAAAGTATTAGTCAATGAAATTTGCTTTTCATAAAAATATGCCAAATTGGCCCTTTTTGAAAAGTATCAGTGCCATTAAAAAAGCAGCCAGACCAACTAAAAAGAGATGCTGGTAAGTTAGAGCTACGTGTTTGTCAAAAAGACCATGTACCAATTTTAGTTTATTGTCATTTGATTTTCACCCATTCTTGCTTTTTGTTTTTAGTTTTTCGAGTCTTCTCCTGCCCCACCCATACCCAAATGAGTATTTATATTTGTTTGTTTGGTGTGTTTCTGCAAGTATGAATGATCAGCTGCTTTGGACCTGTGATTCTGAATTCACCCCACCCACTGCCTTAGTTCCGTGTGTGTGGCCTTCGCTGAAGTTTACAGTTTCCTACATGCCACTTAATCACTAATGACCATGGGGACTTACTTCAAATGCCAAGGGAGTTAGCCCCCACAGCTTAAAGTGCTTTTGTCTGTAATATTAAATGAAAACGTTGTACGTTGAACTAAGAACACAATAGCTCAGAAAAAGTTTAAACAACCTGAATCTTACATTTCAACCAGGAAAATGAATTTCAGGTTGAAATATAGATGGGAAAACATAGAGCTTACTCTGACAATAAAATATGACATGGGTTCACACTATAGAGTCTTAATTTTTATTAATCATACCATAACTCCACTTAATTTGGAACTAAAAACACTACTAGAAAATAGTATTTGTATATCACATGATAGGAAGGGGAAAAGTTGACTCAATAAAGGTCTATCAATAGGTGTATACTGCTTATTAACTAGTCAAAATTATTTTTTTCAGACATCAGTCGTCTACAGAGATAGCCTATAAAATATCCTAATTGCATACATTTTATTTCTTGCAAGCATATAAAGAGCACATTCCTCCTTTGACATTATTCAATGAGTCATGCTGGAGCGATAGAAGAATTTTAACTGATGTTTTACAGAAATGATACAAACTGCAGAGTTTTAACAGTGTTCACATATGATAGAAATTATTAAATTGATAATATCTAATTTTCCATAACACTTTGCGTTTTTTTCTCCAGGCCAACAAACTGCAGAAACAACGGTCAGTAAAACAACTAAGAGAGGTGCCACACCCCACAGACGCTGTGGGTTCAGCTCCACCACAATAAAGTAAACATCACAATAAAGTACGTCCCACTAGTTTTGGTTTCCAGTGCATATAAAAGTTATGTTCATGGTATATTGAGTCCATTAAGTGTGCAACATCATTGTGTCTAAAAAATAAAGTGCATACATTAATTTTAAAACAAATACTTTATTGCTAAAAAAAAAAAAAAAATGCTAAGGATCCTCTGAGCCATCAGTGGATCGTCATCTTCTCGCTAGTGGGTCTTGCCTCAATGTTGACAGCTGCTGACTGATCGGGGTGGCTGTTGTTGAAGGTTGGGGTGGTCTTGGTGATTTCTTTTTTTTTTTTTGAGACGGAGTCTCGCTCTGTCGCCAAGGCTGGAGTGCAGTGGTGCAATCTCGGCTCACTGCAAGCTCCGCCTCCCAGGTTCACGCCATTCTCCTGCCTCAGCCTCTCCGAGTAGCTGGGACTACAGGTGCCCGCCTCCACGCCCGGCTAAGTTTTTGTATTTTTTTAGTAGAGACGGGGTTTCACTGTGATCTCGATCTCCTGACCTCATGATCCGCCCGCCTTGGCCTCCCAAAGTGCTGGGATTACAAGCGTGAGCCACCGTGCCCAGCGGTGATTTCTTAAAATAAGACAACAGTGAAGTTTGCCCCATTGATTGGCCCTTCCTTTTGTGAAAGGTTTCTCTGTAGCATGCAATGCTGTTCGATAGCATTTTACCCACAATAGAACTTCTTTTAAAATTGGAGTCCGTCTCTCAAACCCTGCCACGGCTTTATCAATTAAGTTGACGTAACATTCTAAATCCTTTGTCGTCATTTCCACAACGTTTACAGCATCTTCTCCAGGAGCGGATTCCATTTCAAGAAACTACTTTCTTTGCTCATCCGTAAGAAGCAACTCCTCATCTGTTCGAGTTTCATCCTGAGGTTGCCGCAATTCAGTCATCTTCAGGCTCCACTCCTAGCATTGGAATCAACATCCTCCAAACTCCTGTTCATGTTGATATTTTGACCTCCTCCCATGAATCCCGGATGTTCTTCATGGCACCAAGAATGGGGAAGCCTTTCCAGAGGTTTTCAATTTACTTTTCCCTATATCCATCAGAGGAATCACTGTCCAGAGCAACTCTAGCCTTCTAAAGAATATTTCTTAAATAAGACTTGAAAGTCTTATTACTCCTTGTAATTTAGACTGCTGACTGCAGGTTGTGTTAGCAGGCATGGAAACAGTGTTCATCTCTTTGTGTGTCTCTGTCAGGGCTCTTGGGTGACCAGGTGCATTGTCAATGAGCAGGAATATTTTGAAAAGAATCTTTTTTTCTGAGCAACAGCAGTAGGTCTTAAGTGTGGGCTTAAAATATTCAGTAAACCATGTTGTAAACAGACGTGCTGTCATCCAGGCTTTGTTGTTGCATTTCTAGAGCACAGGCAGAGGAGATTTAGCGTCATTCTTAAGGGCCCTAGGATTTTCAAAATAACAAATGAGCACTGGCTTCAACTTAAAGTCACCAGCTGCATTATCCCTGAAGAAGAGAGTCAGCCCGTCCTTTGAAGCTTTGAAGCCAGACACTGACTGCTTACTATCTGGGAAAGTCCTAGATGGCATCTTCTTCCAATAGAAAGCTCTTGGTCTACATTGAAAATCTGTTGTTTAGTGTGGCCACCGTCATCGATGGTCTCAGTCAGATCTCCTGGGGAACTTGCTGCAGCTTCTCCATCAGCACTTGCTGCTTCACCTTGCACTTTTTATGTTACGGAGATGGTTTCTTCCCCTAAACCTCATGAACCAACCTGTGCTGGTTTCCAGCTTTTCTTCTGCAGCTTCCTCACCTCTCTCAGCCTTCACAGAATTGAAGAGAGTTGGGGCCTTGCTCTGGATTAGGCTTTGGCTTAAGGGAATGTTGTGACTGCTCAGACTTTCTCCTTCTCAGCAGTAGGACTGTGTGCTTTCTTATGGTTCACTGGAGTCTCAATTTCAGTTTCCTTCACGAATTTGTCCTTGGCATCCACAACTCGGCTAACTGTTCGGTGCAAGAGGCCTCGCTCTTGGCCTATGTCAGCTTTTCACATGCCTTCCTCACTAAGCTTAATCATTTCTAGTTTTTGGGCTAAAGTGAAAGACTGCAATTCTTCCTTTCCCTTGAACACTTAGAGGCCATTGTAAGGTTACGAATTGGCCTAATTTCAATGTTCTCATGTCTCTGAACATAGAGAGGCCCAAGGAGAGGGAGAGGGATGGAGGAAGGGCTGGCTGGTGGAGCAGTCAGAACACACCCAGCATTTATCCAGCAAGTTTGCTGTCTCATGTGGGCACAGTTTGTGGTGCCCCAAAACAATTACAGTAGTAAATAACATCACAGATCCCTAATCACAGATCACCATAATAAGTAATGAAAATGTTTGAAATATTGCGAGAATTACCAAAATGTGACAGAGACACAGAGTGAGCACGTGCTGTTGGAAAAATGACACTCATAGATTTGTTTGATTCAAGGTTGCCCCAAACCTTGATGCTACTCAATGTTACAAGGATTTTTTAAACTTTCAGTTTAATATAATTCGGGTGAATTATGTAGAAGAAAATTGATAGTTTAAATTTATATTCTTCTACATGCAACATTGAGTAACCTGATTCTAGTATTTGGAGAGCAGGTACTTTTGTATCAAATAATATTAGGAATGTACTTTCTCTTTTCCTCCCAAATGTTTGATTATTCATAAGTTAAAGGCAATCCGGGTACACTTCAGTTCCTTTAACAGTTGTTCCTGAAGTCTGTGCGATGAATGTTTGTAAATTAAATCAGGTTTTTCCATTGAGCAGCTTTATTACAACTTTGGAAATATTTATCTTATTTGCTTCTTGATCTTCAAGATTCCCACGCACCTTCACATTTCCCAACACACACACTCACACACTCTCACACACACGCTCACGCCCACACCCTCACTCATATGTACTCACACACGCCCACACTCACACACTGACACACATATACTCACACGTGTATGCTCACACACTCACTTATATACACACACATGCCCACACTCATTCACACACACATGCACACATTCACACACATGTACTCACACACGCATGCTCACATACATACTCCACTCACACACATGCTCACACACACGCTCACACTCATGTACACACATGCTGACACACACCCGCTCACACTCATACACACATATGTTCTCACATGTTCATATACTCATACAAACGCTCACACTCACACTCATATACACTCACACATGCTCACACACGCACACACATGCTCACACAATCACACACACATGCTCACACATGCTCACACAATCACACACACATGCTCACACACTCATATATTCAGATACACATGCACTCACTCTCATACACAATGCTCAATATGCATTCACATCACACACACACTCATACTCACATATACTCACACTTACACATATATACCAGTCACTCACACACACATTCTCACACACATCCCTGCACACACACATGCTCACACACATTCACTTATGTATTCACACTCACAAATACATTGACACACAGTTGTACACCCACACACATGCTCACACACATATACTCACATGCTTTCACAAACACATACACACATGTTCATACACACTCACACACACGCTGACACATACTCACAAATGCTCACACTCATACACGTGCTAACACAGTAACATACACACACTAACATACACACTCAGACTCATATACTCACACACATATACACACATATAGACTCACAATGCTCACACACACTCACTCATATGCTCACACAGACTCACACTCATATATACTCACACACAGACACACATTCATATATATGCTCACATTCACACACATATACTCACATATGCTCACACATATGCTCACACTCACAGTCACATATCCTCTCACACACATGCTCACACACATTTACATATCCTCCTACATACATGCTCACACTCGGGTTTGTTAATTAGGCTTCTTAGTCTGCTTTCTGCTGCTATAACAGACCAGACAGATTGAGTAATTTATACAGAAAAGAAGCTGCTTTGGCTCGTGGTTCTGGAGGCTGGGAAGTCCAAGAGGCTGCACGGCATCTGGTGAGGGTCATCCCATGGTGGGCAGCATTGCATGGTGAGAGCACACGACCCAGAGAGAAAACGGGGGCCAAACTTATCCTGTATCTGGAGCCCACCACCACAATCACTAGACCTCTCCCTATAATGGCGTTAATCCATTCACGACGGAGGGGTCCTCACTGCCTAATCACCTCTTAAAGGTCCCACCTTTTAATACTGTTACAATTAAGTTTTCAACACATGAACTTGGGGACACATTGAAACCACAGTATTAGGCAATGATTTGTCATCTGTCACTATAGTTCAATCATTTCATCAAGCAGTTTCTTTTTGAAATATAATTACTCCCTTAATAATCGCTCCTATGAGTCTTATATTGAGTTCTTGGAACAACAAAATGCTGAGTTGAATCACCATTAAACTGCAACATTAAAACGAGTTTCAGAAAAAACAAAAAGTTCTATTTAGACTTTAATGACAAGGAGATAATGTACTTTAACAAAGGTTTTGCTGTTATTATTCTTACCATGATAGTTTTAAGTCAGTTCCTTGAAACTAATTTTTCAAATGAGTGCACATTTTCTAAAAGCATTATAATTTTTAATAACTTCAAAAGTCTGTGACCATCATAACAAAAATCGATTTTAAGAATTCGCAGTTTGGACTTAGGTGCATGTATGTTCATTCCAGATCACCACAGACTGGAAGTGCCCGTTAGCTTTCCTCTCATTGCTGTTTTTCATTTACAAAAATGTTTAAGTCATCTATAAAAACACAGTATTTGGTATTTTTGCCCTCAAAAGCACACATATATTCTGGGACTGGTGAAAACATTAATGTTTGATCAAATATGTAATTAAAGAGGTAACTGTAAAAACGGTTATATAATTCTAGAACTAAGAAATACATTCTTATACGGAGAGGCTTGATCAAATTCTTAAAAAGGGGAAAGCTTGTTGAAGTCAAGCTGATGGTAGGGTAAAAAGTTTAAAAGTATTTTTTGATTAAAAAAAAAAGGTGGGGGAGCTTTTTTAAATGAAGGCTCCACCACCCCTTTGACTGGAGGACGGTCACTTCCCAGGACCCATGGTCCACACCAGCCACTGGAGTGGCTCCTGGGGAGCAAGAAAAAGGGACAGGCCTGCCCTGTCCAGAGCCCGCAGGTCAGCGCCCACATCCTGACGTGGCCGGCCTGCAGGCTGCACCAGCACTGCCTTCTCCGGGAGCCATCGGTGGGACCCAGGCTGCCCCTCCACCTGGCTCCAGGCTCAGCTCCTCCACTCGCAGATTCCGAGGCCACGTCCCGTCCCCCTGCTCCAGCCCACCCCCTGCCTGGGACCAACCCGCCCCCTCTCCTCTCGCACTCCCATGACCTCGCAGATCCAGCTGTCCCAAGCCGAGTCTCGGCCACTCACAGGCCCAACCCCGACGAGGCCCTCCAGTGTCCCCTCCACGTGACCTCCCGTGTTCCGTTCTCCCACGTGGCCCAGATCAAAAGCTCCAGGCCAGCCTTCATCCCCCTGCCCTCCCACCACGCTGCAGACACACCCCTGCCCTATCTGCTTCTCAAACCGTCTGAAAGCCACACAGCTGAAGGGTTTCTCTCCACTTGAAGGAGTCACAACTCTTCAACCACAGCTTCTCTTCGTTAAAAAATAAAATGTTTGTCTCCCTCAACAAATACTCACATGCACAATCCATCATCAATTCCTGTTTGCTCTACCTTCTACCTAGTTCTGGATTGTAGAGTGGGTTAACTTAAAATGTATGTTTCCTAACATACTCAGCGAGTGAACTCCATGCCTTCCACTTCCTTCTCTCTTCCTCTCTTAGTCTCTAGGAGGGCAGCGTGTGGGGCCTGAGGGTCACGCCCCTCAGTGCGGGGACGCCGCCATAGAATAAGACACACACATCTGATACCCACCCCAGTGCCCCAGCCCGAGCCCAGGCCAGGCACCCCTGGAGGCCTCGCCCTGGTCACCGCCCTCCCACCCACCTCGTTTCTTTACAAGCCTCCCCTCTCTTGACCTGGTGCTAGCCTGGTTCCTTCCAGGTCGGCCCAGTGCCACAGAGGCTCCTCGAGACCTGCCTTGCCCACCCCAGGAAGCTGGGTAGCATGGATTGCCCTGCCGATTTCTCCTCCACCCTCCTCTCTAAAACCTCTCTCTCCCTCCCCCTGACTCGAAGCCCCCACCTACTGCTGACCAGGGAATTCTCCACCTGATGCCCCTGGTGTGGCCTGAGTCTATCTCTTCCAAAGGCACAGCCCGGCCATCCACTCACAGCAGAGCCATAGCCTGGGGCAGGTGATTCCCCCTCCCCCACCAAGGGGTGCCCTGGCATCCAGTGTGCAAAGGCCAGTGGTGCTGTGAACACCCTCATGTACAGGGCAACCATGTACATTCAACCATGAAGAATGACCTGCCCCGAATGCAGGGTGCTGGTGGCAAGAAGCCTGCTCCAGGGCTCTCTGGAGGTCAGCACGGCAATGGCTGCCCTAACACAGGAGTCTGGCTGCAGGTGAGGGGGTTTCCCATTGAGAAGCCCAAGGAGCTCTCCCCATTACAACAGAAACGGAAACCCAGAGTTCCCCGCAGCTCAACCAATCACACTCACATGCTAAAAACAGAAGCTGCCTGAAAAACTTTTTTCTGGTCAAGCATCTTTGGAAAAGGATGAATTACACTAGGGTTTCTTCACTGTAGGGAGTGCCAGGGCCTTTAATACACTTTCATGTCAAGAATCCCAGAGGGCTGTACAGCAGGCAAGACTTCCCAAATTTCTGTGACCATAAAACATTTCTTTCAAGGGACTCAAGGAGCCCACACTTGGAGGAACACCTCCTGTGCCCAAGCGTTAGGGTTTCCATGGTGAGTTGGCCACCATGATCCACTCTTCAAAGCAATTAGATTATATTTTAAGCTTCATCATGCAAATAATTTATCATCTTCAGCAATTTCCTCAAAAAACATTATTACAAAAATAAAAAATAAACTGAGCAGACCTACGTCCTACATTACGGGTTGTGATGAAAGCTTACAAATCTCCAAAACCTCAGAAACCACACACGCACCTATAAACATAGGAATATATTTTGGGGGTCACTGATCCCAGGTCGCACACTCTTTCATGAACAGGAACCAAGAGGCTGTGGATGGGCCCAGTAACCATCAGACAGCTGATGGCAAGACAGAACCGGGATCTGCCCCGCGTCTCCTTTCCTCACCTGTTTGACTGGTTTTTATAGAATGCTGTCATATGGAGATGGCACCAAGGGTATATCTAAGTCACATGATCCAGGCAGGTCAACCTGAAAATCACCCAAACCCATTCCTCAAAACCTTCCAGCTAAAAACCACTGGTTGGCAAAGAAATCATTGTTGTTTGAGATATCCCAACTATTCTGATCTGATCATTAACTATCATACGCACAGATCTAAAAGCCTCATACCCCAGAAATATGCATAATTATTACATCTCCACTTCCAAGCGATGCTGGACTGACCCACAGCCATGGGGCAGGGACATCCACGGTCACCGTCACTAGTCCTGGGATTTGGAGAGTTTTCTTTTACGGCACATTATCAAAGAAATAGCTGATCAATAAAACATATTTCAAAAGGCAAAAACAAAAAAGTCCGTGGTTGAGATAGAAAGTGGATCTGTGGCTTGCGGGACGGGGGCGAGGGAGTACTGAGTCACTGCGGTGGGCAGTTGTTTTTTTTTTGTTGGGGGGAAGATGAAACAATTTGAAACCAGAGAGGAGTGGTGTTTGCACAACACTGTGAGTGCACAAATGTTAGGAAATTGCTCCCCTTACCAAGGTTAACTTTACGCCTTGTGAATTTCACCTCAACTTAAAACAGAAAAGCAAAAAATGGGTTGCTTCCATTTCCATAGTTGTTCGTCTCTACCACCAGCCAGCTTCTCCTGGGAGGACACGTCTATTAACAGCAGGTCTCTTGGGAATGTTTTCAGAGTATTGTTATACAAATAACATTGTATTACTAAAGCATATTCACCTCCTGCCATTTTTAATGGTACTTTAAAATGTATTTATGTTATAAAATGTTTCTTCTTAAGTCATTCCTATTTTTAGAAAACATGGTCATAGTATGTGAGTCTACCTTACTTCTTGAAACCTGCAGGTGTATTTAATAAGCTACAACCTGAAATTGCAGAAAACACCCATAATCATACGACTAGATAGGAACCTTGTGTTCAGACTTTTCAAAGAACCTTATTAACAAACAGAGGAAAGATATAAAATACATAACTCAAGGAATGGAAGAACCTTATTAACAAACAGAGGAAAGATATAAAATACATAACTCAAGGAATGGAAGAACCTTATTAACAAACAGAGGAAAGATATAAAATACATAACTCAAGGAATAGAAGAGATGACAGCACATTCGCTCCACCCCATGGCAACTTGGAGAAATGGGCTGGGCCAGGCTGGCGCCCCGAGACTGGGTACCAACACCCTGAATCTTGTTTCCAACCCTGTCTCTCTTGGCTGCTGAACCCACCAGCACCAGCTCTCTCTGGAAACAAGTCAGGGGGCCTCCCACACCCTCCTGAGCCTGCCTCCCCGTCTTCCCGTTACCACGGCCCTCCTCTACCCGGCCTCTAGGACCCCTCGTCCAGCACCTCCGGGAAGGCCTGTCTGATGTTGCTGCACTCTCTCCACCCCTCTAATCGCAGGAGTCTGTAGTTTCTAGAAAGCCTAATCTTGTTCCTGTCCTGATCCTTTTAATAAACTCTCTTCATGATCCTGCAGGGTGGTCTCGTTTTGCTACCTGCGGCCAAGTGACCTATTTTCCCAAGCCTGCATCTGAGCTTAGCCCTCTCTCCTGCTGTGAGAACCCTCTTTGGCAGCACCCTGCCCCAGGAGATAGGAACACTTTAAAAATCCGTATATGCGCATAGTGGTGTTTTAAATACACACACACATCTCTTCATAGAAGTAGAAAATAGAAAAGCAGCATGTATGACATGAAATCCCAGGTGGTTCTATACAGACTCAAGGTAAACGGCATGCGAAGATGACATGACAGAGCAAAGCAGACCCATCAATCCTCTCCTTATCCTCTCTCTATAGACAGACACAAAATGTTCACTGATTTTTGATCATCGTTGTGGCAAAGACATTGTTGTAACAGCATATCACACCCTTGTGATACTGGAGTACAAGTTGACCATCAAAGGCTGCTATTTCTCTCTGCTGTCTAAGGAAAATGTATTCATTTCACCAACAGAAAAGCAGGTGGCCACCATGAGTGCTCCACCTCATCTTCCTCTGGATGAAGGGGCTGCAGGGAGGTGTTGGGGAGGGGGCGCTGAGGGTGCCGAAGCCGCAGCCGCATCACGGTCTCAGCACTGGGCCATGCTCCGCAGTGCACAGGCCATTCTCTACAACGGCCCACTTAACAGTTTCAGAAAACAAATGTGCCTGACAGCATGAGGTGGCCACGTTCACATTCATGCAAATTCCCTGTGGCACACTGAGATCTCTGCACACTTCGGAGTGAGGTGTTGATCACGTCTGGGAGAACGAACCAACCCAATGGCCAGCCTGTGCCCCAAGCGGCAGAACCGCTCAGCCGTGAGGGTGCCACTGGTTGAAGCATTTCCTGAGAATGGCCCCCTCTCCCCACACCTGTCCATGGCTCCATGGAACTGGCTGCTGTGCCCCAGTCTGCACCAGCCCACAGCGCACATCAGCGTCCTGGAGGGCTGGCCACACCCAAACCCCACGCAAATCATTTCTGCACCACCCTTCTCTTCAAACGCTTCATCTTCTCTGATTAGCACAAACAACTAGAAGGTTATGAGGACCAGGCGGGGATTCCTGTTTAAGGGGAAGCACCCTCCTCAAAAACAGTCCCCCAAGGCTGGAGACAGCAGAGCGAGCTCAGCATTTGGAGAGGCCCGAGTGTGGCCTGTGGGAGCCCAGGCACGCCACCTAACCTGGTTGTGCCCTGGCTTCCGGCACAGAGACGTCTTCCCAACAGCCAAGTGGCCTCGGACAAGCTATTCCAACTCTTGTGGTTCAGTTTCCTCATCCTTACTAAGGGGACAATAATAAGTACCCAGGGGCTGGGTGCAGTGACTCACATCCGTAATCCCAGCACTTTGGGAGGCCAAGGCAGGAGGAGCACTCGAGGCCAGGAGTTCAAGACCAGCCTGACCAACACAGTGAGACCCATCTCTAAAATAAAACTAAGTAAGTACCTTGCTGGGTATTGTGTGGATTGTAAAGCCCTTAGCACAGGTAAATAATCTGCCTTAGGAAGACATGTGCCAACACCATATGACACGGAGGAAATGAGGGGCAGCTCCTGAGCTGGGTTTAAGTGCTCCAATGTCCTGTCCTCTAGTGTCTGGAACAGGAGGGAGTACTGGCGGGTGGGCCGGGCGGGAGGACCATGGTGCTTGCATGCAATGGATGGGCAGTGTATTCTTTTTTCCTTTTTAGGTTTAGGGAATACGTGCTCAGGTTTGTTTTGCGGGTAAACTCGTGTCACTGGGGTTTGTTGTACAGATTATTTAGTCACGCAGGTACTAAGCCCAGTACCCAATAGTTATTTTTCCTGCTCCTCTCCCTCCCCACCTCCTCCAACCTCTTTGATTCCATGTGACCTCACCATTTACCTCCCACTTACAAGTGAGAACATGCGGTGTTTGGTTTTCTGTTCCTGTGTTAGTTTGCTAAGGATGATGACCTCCAGCTCCATCCATGTTCCTGCAGAGGACATGATCTCTATCTTTTTATGGCTGCACAGTGTTCCATGGTGTACCATACCACAAGATACATATGTACATATGTACCACACGTGTCTGTGCACACGTGTGCCCATTGCACATGTGTGATCTCAAATCACTCCCATCCCAACCTGGCACCCTCCAAGCCACCCACCCACAGTGGGTGCTGAAAGAAGCATTTATGGGCACCCCCAGTGGCTCTGACGTCTGCTTAGAAGACATGGGCCTGCGCCTCCTAACCTGGGTCCATAAATGCTGGTGGTGACACGTACTTGAGAAGCACAGACGATGAAACCTGCCAGAGCTACGCGGCAGGCGATGGGCTGCGACCGGGATCTTCAGGGTCCACAGAGGAGGTCCCGCTGGAGAGCAGGAGGTGGCTGTGGTGCCCTGAATATGTGAGCAAGTGTGACCCTTTCTGAAATTTGCCACAAGAAATAGACGGTTCCCATTAGCAAGTCTGTTTACCAAGAACTCTCAGAACCGTCGTGTTTTGGGAAATACTGAGATGCCTTTGTAACGGAGAAGGTCGCTAAGACTTCCTGTGCTAGAGGCACTGACTTCCTGCCAGGCCTGGGAAAGACATGTTTTGGGCTTCTCCGTGGAGGTATTTTTCTCCTATCATGTGTGTCTTATTGTCTGGATGTGTCGCATTCAAATCTCAGCTCTTCCTTAAGGCCTTCAGAACTTCTGAGACAGAATTTTGAGTGGGCTGACCTGGAACCCCACATTACTCCAGCAGCTCCACTGAGGTCCCCTCTTCCCCAAGGCTCCCATTGTCTGCAACACCCAGAGCAAGCCCACTGCCCAGGCCCCAAGCATTGAGGGTCTTGGCCTTCTCCCACTCACCTTCCACATCCAAGCCGGTCTGGGAGCCTTCGTTCCACCACTGCCCTCTGTGGTCTCAGAGCCTCACGGGACCCCTCTGTCCTATTTTCCATCACAGGGTTCCACATGGCCACGTGACCCTCATGGATACTTTTACTGCCTTCTGCGTTTCTCACACTGCCTGGGGCTCCCTTTTCCAGCCTATCATTTTCCTACCCCAGCCTCTGAGGACACCTTTATTTAAGGGAGGCCCAACGCCACCACTGTCCAGCCCCTGCTGCCTGCCCAGATCAACAAGCAGGCATGTCACGGCAGATTGTCCCTTCCTAGAGGAATGACTGTAATAAAACACAACTGCAGCCTTTCAGCAACTCATTGAAAGGCCCGAAACACCACTCCCAAGGTCCAGGCATGTGGGCAAGCCGGGCTGAGTAAGGCAGTACTGGCATCTTACTGCACACCGCACTGCACGCAGCAAGCCAATTTTCCAACACATGGCAGAACTGGCTACTTAAGAGACAGCTGCAGTGAACACTCCTGAAAAGTGAAGAATCCTGGGTCAAGCAAAGAAAGATCCCTTCAACTTTTCTAGCTTGTGAATTTTGACTTACTAGGTTTTCTTAAAGCAGAGTGCACCTGCACAGCATCCAATCATTTCTAGACTTCAGGCGCATCCACCTTCCAACCAGGAGTCGAAATTTTTATAATTAGTTCCTTTTTTTGACTTTGCGGTTCCAAGAAAGTCAGTTTCTTTGGGGCCCATGCGTCTCCATCAGTGAAGGCCCCTGCCTGTGGCTCCTGTGACACCGTCCTTTCCTGGAGACGCTGTGCCTTTCGTTCTTCCATTTCTGATTTCAAGCAGAAAAGTGCTGATGAGTCAGACATCCACACTCGAAGGCACAGAATACGTGCTATCAAGCAAAACTCAGCAGAGGTGGGCCTGGGGGACAAGGGAGACACAGGAACCCCCGCAGATCCGTCACATGGCCGGGCGGCACAGGCTCTGCAGTGCCGGCCCTGGTTCTGCCAAGGTCACGAGGAGGCCTCACACCTGGCCCCCAGTCTGCCCAGGCCAGGCATCTCTGGGCGCCAGCACGTGGCCCCTGGACACACCTGTTGACTATTTAGCTAAGCAAGCCACATGGCCCAGTTTGAGAATTAGATGATCACTCTGCTCTCTTTCATCCTGGAGACCGCACTGATTCTAATCTATCTGAATCTTGTACCTCTTCTCCTGTCCCTGACCTGCCAGGACAGCCCGAATGGGATCTGTGGGCCAACAGCTCAGTGCAATGGGTCACAGAGAAGATGCCCATCCTGGAACGCGAGCGGGAGCCACCCCCGCCCCCGCACTCGGCCCTCTTTGTCCCTTGCTCAGCGGTCAAGGACCTTGCGGTGAGCGCCTCTCCACAAACGCGGCATCCTGCGGAATTCAGCCCTGCACTTTTGCAGAGCTTGGAGCCAAGACAAATGACATTTGTGATCATGAGAAAGCCATGAACGATGGAAACGGTTGCATCGAAGTTGTGCCCGCTTTCTGAAACTTCTTTGAACTCGATGTGCAGGGCAGGGGAGCTCTACGGCCAGGAAAAGTGCGCAGGGGGCGTCCCCGCGTCGGGCGCGCACACAGCCAGAGCACAGGGCTCCCCACGCGGGTTTGTCTCGGACGCAGAGGGGCCGAGAGCGGAGACGTGGACGCGGCATTTCTGACGCCAGGAGCTCCGGCGCGCGCTCCCCTTCCACAGTCCCCGCCCCGCAGGCCGAGAGAGGACCGCGGGGACCTGCGAGGGGCTGGGCCGTCCAGGAGGCCTCGGGTCTGCGCCCTGCTCAGCCCCCGCAGGACGTCTCTGGCGAGAGACGCGGTTCTGAAATCAGCTGTGGGGCTTCGCCCAGGCCCGTCCTCTGGCTGCGGCCATCCAAGTGGCCCCCGCGTGGTGAGGCGGGGCCAGACCCGGTGACCTCCGAGGGGTTAGAGCCCTGGGCGGGGGCGGGGGCCAGTCCTCCTCCCGAGAGGGCGCCGCGGGGACACAGCCCACAGCCGAGAGCGAGCGGGACACCGGCCTCGGGCCTGACACCGCCCACCCCAGGGTGCCCGAGCCCCGCTGGGACCCGCTCAGAGCCCTGGGACCGCCCTGGGGCGGGACCGACGGGAGCAGGGGGAGCGAGGACCCATCCCGCCGTCGGAGTGGAGCCCGGAGCCAGGGGGTCCCCCGTCCGCCCCCAACCCCCGCGGCCTCGCTAATAAGGAAATTTCGGGGGCGGGGTCCCCGCGCTGCCGTCCCCGCGCCTGTGGCCGCATTATTTTCACAGTCACCTCCCCGCCCCCATTTGACGCGCGACGTCTGAGGTCGCGGATATGCGGTGGGAACAGACCGCGCCGGGGCGTGTGAAATGAGGATGCCCGGGTACCCCTCCCTGCACGTAGGGTCCCGCAGGCAGCCGCGCCTTAAGGCCACAGTCGAAGCCTGTGGGTGCGGACACAGGGAACGTTCGAGGAGACAGAAACTCGGTTCGTCCCTGCGTTCCACCCGCCGCACCCTTAAGCCTCACTCTCCCCAAAACTCGCCCGAAACTCGGCCTCGACGGGACCTCGGGGCCCGGCGACCCTCGCAGCCTCCCCCGGGCAAATCCGGATTGCCCCTGGAACCCCTCGCACGCGCACGCGCGCACTCACACGGACGCGCGCGCGGGCAAAGGCTCGGCCCCGCGCTCAGGCAGCCCGGACTAGCGCGGGGGGGCCGGGCGGATGGAGGGAAGCGAGGGGGCAGGAAATGCCGTTAATTGAGGGAAACGCGCATGCATTGCACCGGCGGCCTTTGATGTGCGCCTCCGGGCCAGCCCGGCCCCTCCACGCCGGCGAGCCCACCCGGCGTGCGCCCCTCTCCGCCGGCGCTCCCGGGAGCGCAGAGCCAGCCTGAGCGCCGAGGACGCGTGGCATTGATTTCCAGCGAGCAGGAGGCTGTGGGCTCACTCTGTCTCTAACGCGAGACAGTGCGTGGAGCCCTTTTGGTTTCTCCCCCAACCCCTGGGCCTCCCGGGGTGGGTCCGGAGACCGAGCGCTGCGGGGGATGACCACGCTGACCGCGGGTCCTCATGGGGAGAGGCCGCCTTGTCTTGACCTAATGTATGTACACATATAAATACAGTGCTCGTCCAAATGACATTCCACTCACTCTCCCTCCCCCTCTTTTTCTTTTCATCATCAGCAAATAAAGATTAGCCGGGAAGATTATAGAAAGCGTTTTCAGGCTGGCGCCGATCTTTATTCCAGGGGCTTTGTGATGATATTGATGATGATGGTGGTCAAGTGGACAGTTTGATTTTTGTGTTTGGAGCTAGTTATAAAGAATCAATATTATATCAAGGGGTAACTTTCGTGATAAAGGACTTTAACCACTCTGGCTATTCATCATAAGTCTGTTGCAAGCAGATAGGTCAAAAGAAATTATATTGCACTAAAGAGTGAGTCTTCTTATCTCTCCCATACCAGGGGAATAAGGGACAAGCCGATCGATACAGTAGCTGCTGTATACTTCTTGCAATTATCAATAGCTGATTTCGCCTTTTGAGGCCTGCATCTATTAATGCAAGCTAATAATAATCGTTTCAGCCTCCCTATAGGCAAGGAGTCAAAGTTTTAACTTGCTAGCATTATTTATGTAATCATACATGCTGAAATGCCCCTCCTGGTCTACATGCAGCCCCGAGCCACAGTTTAGCCATCAGGAGAGAAGTACTTCACCATCGTTTGCAACCCTCAGTGCGAAGACGATTGTGAGCTGATGTTTCTAAGTATGCCATAAAAAGCCACGGAATGTTTGCTTCTGATGACTACGATGAAGCTACACAGCGTCCTGGAATAAACACACAGGAAGGCTGCGGAGCACACAACAAAAATGGCTTGATACGCTCCACACCCGGCTCGCATCTGTTAAAAATATTTAGGCATATTTATCTCGATAGCTTTGAAAGCAAAGGGAAGTCACAGCAGTTGTATCCAGTGTGGACAGGGCAGTTAGCTATGTGCTGGTTTATTTACATAGAGCATTTTATTTTTATGGTGAAAGTTATCTTCAAGTAGGCAAACAGAGGATTGGAAAAAGCGTTTTCAAAAAACCATAAATATAATTTTTGGCTACACGTTTCCTAGCACACCCCTGCCCAATGTAATAGAAAAGCAACATCTTTATAATTGGCACTTGACATGCTGTTTGCGTTGGGCTGTGGCACACCAAGCACAGATTTCCTGTTGATGGAAACATTTATCATCCTGATTGCCCCAGAGTGGCAGGTGGTGTTATCAATTACCTCTTCTTACCAATAATAATATTAGTATGGTAATATCTTTGCTCAAGTGAGAACCAATTAGCAGTCACTTGTCACAGCATTAAAGGCACAAAATCATGCTGAATTTAACTCTAAGAACCTAAAACAAAAGTTGGGGGTAGGGGAGGAACCAGAGGGAGGGAGAGAGGTGGCCAGAGAATAGAAGAAAGGAACTTTGGGTGGGGGGAAGAATGAAAGAAGACAGAAAATGAAAGCCCTAATATTTGAATTTTTTGTTTGTTTGCATTAAGTGGTTGGGGAAAATAAACACTTGTAAACAAAGCATCAAATGCACCTTAGGTAAAACTAGCTTCTGTGAATCTGGGGCCAGGTAGCTTCAATAAACTGTGACTGTGATGGTAAATTAAAACCAACTATTCCACTTCCAATCAATCTTGCAGATAGGCTTTGTTTTATCTGAATGATACCGATTGAACCAAACACCTAATTATATGTTTCATTAATGTAAAATATACAGCATTAATTTGTAAATAATATTAGACAGACAAAATAATGTGTCACCTCTTAAGATGGAAACAACATTGCAAGAGGAAAGACAATTAACAAATTAGATTTAATTACAGGGAAGAAAAGCAACTTTTGTTTTTGCGAGTGTTTAGGTATGACAATATTAATAGACAGAGATCATGTGATGACGAGTATGTGTGTGCCCCTCCGAGTCTGCACTACACAGGCACATGGCCCAGCGTCCCTTTAATCTGGGCACGACTAGAGCGCACGTCCTGTCTCATCTGCGAAAATATTCCGTAGACACGCTGTCACTTCGCAATAAATCTATGGTTGCAACTCAGGCTTAAAATGCAAACGCTGTTATTAAAAGTTGTCGCACTGAGTAAGAGCAATTAAAGTTTCTGATCTGAGTATAGAGAAGAAAAGCGGGAACAAGCCAGTCAAGAAGTCGCACGCCTTTTGTTTTCTACCTTTGCTTTCTTAAAAAATTCATCTTGTTCACTTAAGTCAATTTTTAAAAGGGTGCACCGCAGAAATTACTCGTGAGCGCCATTTCAGCTGTGGGGGCATTCGTACAAGTTTCCGCTGCACACACAGCCTCCCGGGCCCTCTCCTCCAAGGCTCTGCCGGATCTTCCAACGAAATCCCAGAGCAGCCTGCGCTGGGGAACCTGTAACTCTCTCCAGATCTCTGCACCTCGCACCGCCCGGAATCTGGGATGGCGCCCACGCAGGGCTGGGCCAAGGGCAGAGCTCGCACCCTGCCTTCACGCCCGGTTCACTTGCGTCCACGAAAGCACCGTGCCAGCCTCCTCCATCTTCCCACTCGCGCAACGCACGGCGACCCGCGCAACACTTCTGCAATCTGAAGGCTTGCTTCTTACAAATAAAGGGCCAGAGTCGCACACTTGCCTTCGTTGGAGGGACTTAGATCCTCCCCACGTCCACACCTTGTAGGAAATGCAAAACAGATCGATGAAATTAAAAAGCTGCATTTGGAAACCCCAGAAAGACCTAAAGACATCGTGCCAGTTTGTTGGAGAAAGGGGTGCGGGACAGGGGGAGCGGGCCTTACGCAACAGAAAAGGTGGGCACAGCGCGCTTAAACTGACCCAGTGAGGAGTTGGTGCCGCCGGGCCAGAGGCTGCGAGTCCAGCTGGCTCTGGACTTGCTCCGCAGGCGTCAGACGCCGTGGGAACCTGTGTCTGCTTCTTCTCCCCAAAGTGTGTCGGTTAAAAAAAAAAATAGAAGTAGTAGTAGTAGTAGTAATGGCAAGGAAAAAAATAAAAATAAAAAAGAGACATAATTAACCAGGTCATAAAAGCTAGGGCACCTTCGACCAGGGCTCTGGCCCTCCAGCGATCGTTTTGCGTTGTTTCTCTTCTCAAAAGTAGTCTCAGACCCCTGCCTTTCCGCTGCGGCTCTGCGACTTCCCCAAACTCTTTAGTCCTGTAAATTCTGCAAGAAACTCCCATCCTGCAAGCTGCTTTTCCCCCTCCCCGCTGCGTTCCTTTTTTCTCTCCCCACCCGCGCAGCCTCTCTATGCCCCTCTTCTCAGAAAAATTCCTGCCCCCCGCGCGCCCCAAAGCCCGGGCTGCAAACTTTTCCCCGCCGGGCGCCTCTGCGCCAGATGCCGGCGCGTCTCCACAAAGCCTGAGCATCTGCACAAGTTCGCAGCCTAACTGCGGGATAAAGACGTTTTCCCCGTAGCTTAACTAGAAAAGAGCCATCGATGGGTGTGTTAAACGGGATAACTACAGATTTCAAACATCTTTTGTCTGTCTTGAAAAAAAATAATCCAAACGAATACGCCCGCCACCAAAAGACAAAATAAAACCAACCTTAAGGGTTTTTTTTTTTTTTTTTTTTCAAAAGTGGCGATAGGGGCTGTTTGGACCTGACTCTAACCTGCGCCCTCCCTTCCTCTATGACTCTCCTGCGCTTTTCCTGAAACCCAAAGCTCTGACTTCGTCAAACTTACACAATTAAAGGCGGGCGGGAGAACGCGGGCTGGGAAGCAAGCGGGAAGATTCTAGAATGGAAGGGAGCCCGCCGAGCGCCGCGAGCCACGCCAGGCCGGGTCCGATGGAGCAGGCGGGGATTCCTCCCCCAGGCGGACCCCCACCAGCAGCCCTGCCAGGAGCTCGCGGCCTGCGGAGCGCCCCGGGTCGGCCGCTCACCGCCCGCTTCCCCCAGCGAACGACTCGGGGAAGCTCCGGGAGGCCATCTGTGCTGACGCTTCACACCATACAGGGCCACTTGCAAGGACAAAAATAAGAAATTTAGGAAACGAAAAAAGACGTAGTGGGGCGAGGGGCGCGGGCGCGGCGACGACGGGGCCGGGGCACATCCTGGCGGCCGCTCGGGGAGAGGACACGCGCGGGATGGAGCGCGGCGGATGCACGGCCGCGGGTGGGAGTACGCGCCTGTGCGCGTGGGGCGAGGGCGAGGGCGCGTGCGTGCGACCTCGGGAGAGGGGGCGGGCGCGTGTGCGGGGAGCGCGCCGCGCCAGCTGCCCGAGTGTGGGGCCGATCCAAAGTGCGCAGCCCCCTCACCTGGCCCCCATGTCATCCCCGAAATCCCGGGAACGGGGTGGGCCGCGCGCGGGACTTTGGTGGAGTTGGAACTTTCGGTCGCGCTCGCTGCCCACTCCGCTGGCGCCCTGTGGCCCGTGGGGAAGGGGGACTAGGGTGGGGACACCGGGGCCCTGCGGTCCCCTCCCTTTCCTGTATTTAAGAAGCCGCCGGCGGCGCAGAGGCCCAGGCGGGCTGGCGCGGGGGCGAGGCGGCCCCGGTGGCGGCAGCGGGCGGGGCGGGCGCTCCGGAGTCGCTGGGGCCCGCGGGTTGGGGGGCGGGGAGAGGGGGGAGTGGAAGGGAGGGGGAACGCAGGGGAGGGAGGGGAGGGGAGGAGCCGCGAGGCCCGCGCCGCTTCCGAACCGGAAAGTTGGTCTTGCCGAAGTCCTGCCACCCCGGCGTGCGCACTCCGCTCCGCTCCGGCCGCGAGCCTCCGAGCCCGGCCGGCCGCCGGGGGAAGCCCGCGGAGGGGACGCGGGGCCGGGCGAGAAGGTCCGGAGAGCGGGGGGCACCTGAGCCCGAGCGGGCCCGCCGCGCTGAGCGGCGCCGAGAGCCGCGGCGGAGCAGCGAAGGCGGCCGGCCGACCCCGCGCGCCCGGAGCAGGAGGCGCGGCGCCCGAGCGGCCCGGGCGAGACAAAGGCGCCGGGTCGGAGCCCTACCC
Organism: Symphalangus syndactylus; assembly: GCF_028878055.3. Lineage (NCBI taxonomy): Eukaryota > Metazoa > Chordata > Mammalia > Primates > Hylobatidae > Symphalangus > Symphalangus syndactylus. The sequence continues at coordinate 8,015,870 of NC_072423.2, read as the reverse complement.
GCGGCCGCTCGCTCCGGGAGGGGCCGCCCGGCGGCGGCGGGGGGGCGCGGGCGGCGGCGCAGACACTCTATAAAGGGGCGAGCCCGGCGCGCCGGCGGAGACGGCGCCGCGCGGACGCCGCCAAAGTTTGCTGCCTGCGCCCTGCGGAGGGACGGCCACCGCGGCCCGCGCCGCACCCGGGCCCCGCCAGAGCCGCACCGGGGGCGGCCGAGGAGCGCGGCGCCGGAGCTCGCGATGTGAGGCGGCGCCGGGCAGCGCGCGCCCCGGTCCCGAGGCGCCGCGGCCCCCTCCTCGCCGGCGCGGCCGCTAATTGCGAGTGCGGCCTCATTTGCATAGGCCGCCGGAGTCCGCTGGAGCCCGGCCAATCGGCGCGGCCCTCCGCTAATGGCCATGCATTATTCACCAGCCTAATTGCTCAGCCCCATGCGCGGCCCGCGCAGCCGCCGCCGCCCCGCGCCCGCCCGGCCGCCCCGCGCCCGCCCCGCGCCGTCCCCGCCGGCCGCCCCGCTGATGTCGCTGCCCCGCGCGGGGCCCGAGCGCCGCTAGCAGCATGTCTCGGCGCAAGCAGGCCAAGCCCCAGCACCTCAAGTCGGACGAAGAGCTGCCGCCGCCTGACGGGGCTCCCGAGCACGGTGAGGGCCGGGGCTGCGGGGTGGCCGGGGGGTCTGGGGCTGCCCATCCGGGCTGGGGAAGCGCGTGCGGCGGGAGCGGCTGCGCGCGTCCGGGAGCGAGAGAAAGTTCCCTGCTTCCCGCGAGCAAGTGTCCGCCCCGCGCCAGGCCGGCCGCGGGGACCCGGGTACTTCGCCGGAGCGCGCGCGGCCGCGGAGAGAGTTGTGGGCGAAGTAAACTTGGCTCCTCTCCTCGGAGTCGGGGAGCTGCCCGCGAAGGGCGCCGAGGCCGCGGCCGGCTCGAGGACGGCTCGGAGGCCGGGGCGGGAGGGAGTCCACGATGCCTCCGCCTCCGCGCCGCCCCCCGGGGTCTCTGCGCCAGGACGCTGGGGCCGGCCTCGGCGACCCAGGGGCGAGCGCGGCAGCTGGGAAGGCGACCGGAGCCCACTTACCGCTGATCGCGGGTTGGGGACCCCGCCGCCCGGCCAGCTTTGTTCGGCGCCCCGGGGGCCCGCGCCACCTCCCCGGCCCCCCGCACCGCCTCGGGTGACCCGCGGTGTCCCAGCGCGTTGATGCAGTCTGTGATCCCTTGCGAGACGAGAAGGTCGGGGCTCGGCCCTGCCTAATGGCCGCCTGGGGAATTAAGCTGGGGGTGAGCGCGGCGGCGGCCACCTGGGCCTGGCCCCTGCTCGCGGCAGAACCCCGGCGTGTTTCCGGGGCGTTCATTGCAGCGTCTGCGCGGGCCTTCCCTCTCCCTTCTTTTTGGATCCGCCGAGGCCGGGCGCTGGAGACCTCGCCTTTGCAGTCATTTCGCTGGTAGGAGCGTCCTCTTCGAAACATCCAAGAGCGAAGGGCGGGCACCGCTAAAGTTAAGAGACTGGCGAAGGGCTGGACTTCCCAGAGTGGCGCCTTAGCCCCGCAAAGTTTGGGGCGCCCCCACCCCCTTCGTCGAGTTAAAACCTCGGCCCTCGGCGCCCAGGCTTCGGCGCGCCCCCGCGGGGCCCCCAGGGCGCCAGGAAAGAGGGGCGACCCCACGACCCCGAGCCTGCAGCACAGCTCGCAGTAAAATAATTTGCTCCTTAAGAAAATAGGCAGGCCGACTTTTATGATTGACCTATTACAAGTTGTTGGAGGCAGATGGTGATCTTTTTACTCTGAGAATGAGACTGTCTGCGAAAAGGAAACGGGGCGGAAGAGTTTCCCACACAGTGGAGTAAAGTTTGACAAAGCAGGTAGACACCCATGTCGGATGAGAACGAGAGAGCATGCTTATGACGCGGCCGGAGAATTAATGAATTAAATAAAATTAGTGAGCTCGCTGGGGTCTTTTTGTTGCGGTGGAGGTAAGGGAGTCTTATCTGTGTAGCCAAGTCAGCCAAGATTAGAACAGGCGATATGCTAAAAAGAAACGCTTGCATATGGTGGGTAGATTAAGGACAAAGAATCTTTTTGTCATGGAAATGGATTTTTTTTTTGTTTTGTTTACTTCATCACATAGAATTTCTCACACTTGGTTTGTTTTGTATCGCCCTCAATGACTACATGATCAAATGAATGGATTTATTTCTGCCGAATGAGAAAGACAGTCTTTCCTTCAAAAGAACTACATTGCATCCCAGTGAGGAATTTTAAAGCTTTATTATTGTGGCTCCTGAATAGCTTAAAATCGGCTTTCACAGCCGCCCCAAAATGCAACAATGTAAATACTTCTCAGCTTTGTAGGGTCGTTATCAAAATGTGCCATGTCTCCTTTTATTAAAGCATATTTTAATTAATAGAGTAAACCCCCTTGTATTTAACAATTAACAAGCTGAGGCACTGCTATTCATTTTTAATTTCACTTCAGAAATGTGAGCATGCTGAACTTAATAGTGTAAACATGTGGAGGGCTATATCGCCTATATTTGAAAGCCTAAGATGGGATAAATTATTCACAAGTTCTACTTGAATCCCTCTTGTTGCTGCTCGAATTTATTTAGAGATGCAAAATATTCAGGTTTTTTACCCATGGTGGAATTAAAGTTCTTGTCAAGCCTGTGTTTTTCACAGCATCCAGAGTTGTAATCCAGACGTCGCCACAGTTCCTGGTCCTATTTTGCAACAGGCCCAAAGTACCGTGTCTGGGGCTGAGTCGGTCGAGCAGTTTCCATGCTTGTTTGAGAGAGTTTAGGCGAACTGTTTTTTTTAAGTTCCTTCTCATTTAATTATATTCGAAGCAGCTTGTTCAAGGAGCATAACAGACATTCTGTTCCGTGTTAAGTCAAGGAATGCCCCATTTGTGTATTACTCGGTCGCACTCAGCATCGTTCCTAAGATAACTAAGTAAAAATTTTTGAAAGATAAATGGGTGTGGAAACCAAATTACTCCAACCTGAATCAGATCTCCTCAAAATTTTAATTTTGTTAAATGCAATGGAAATAGACCGTGCCGGAAGTTACAAATGAGCTCAGTTAGTTTAGTGTTTTAGAAACGAGGTAAATAATTCCTTTGTATCACTCGGGGAGTGACATATTAATTAAAGCAGCAGGTCCATCTACATGCAGTAAAATGGAAAGCTACTGATAACGTCCTGCAGAACAAATATTCTATGCAAAAATGTTTAGTATAATGGGGGACAGAGATGCAGTCACATTAATTTACAGCACAAAGCCTGTATCTCTTAAAAAAGAATTATGATTTATTTTTGAAGCAATGAAAAGATTCTATACAAAAATAACTGGTGCTACCCAAACCTTATCACTACAGGAATGAAACATGACATGTCTAGAATGAGAAAAAGTAAGGATAATTTATGTAAAGTTCTAAAGTCATCCTTTTGTTAAAAAAAAAAAAGTCATTGAGACATTCCTAACAGAAATTGTTTTTTAAAATTACTTACTTGCAAATGATCTCATTCCTATTTTAGAAGAAAGGTGCTGCAGCTTTGGGATCCAGTTAACTTTGCGCCACTAGTAATCCTGTGAGCCAGCTGAATATTTTTGTTCTAAGAAAAATTAATTAAAACTTCCAATGACAGTTATATGCCCACTAAGAACTTTAAAAGATACAATATTGCTATTCTTTATTGTATAAAATATAATTTAAGAAAGATGTATTTTATTGTTGTTAGAAAATATATATTTAAGAAGGAACAAAAGGGTATTGTAATTTAAAACCATTTACCATCCTGTATTTTGTTTGTTAGCACTAATTGCTTCAAAGTGGTTTTTTTTTTTTCTGGAAACTTAGAAGTATATGGCTGTCTTAAAAATCCTTTTAAATGTGTTGAGTATGTGATTTAAGAATTTACCAGTGGTATTCACAGACTGTGTTTGAATTAAGGGAAAGAAGCTCGGCCACCAGTGCTTGGCGCAGGATCTTTTTCTTTTATCTGTATATGCATGGTTTGCCCTCAGTGCTCCCCCCAGCACACTACACACATTTACAATTCAGCATAGCAAAAGGAACAATGCAGGAGCCACTTTCTAACATTCACAGGCAGATTGCTTTCTCTGAAACATGAAAGGTAAAAGGTAAGTAACCGGCCTGGGTGAGGGGAGAGGAAAAGAAGACTTTGCAAACATTTCTTTTAAAAACAACATTAAAAAACTTAACCTATTTAAAAATGCACGTTTCTGTGATCAGCAAAAAAGCATGCCAATTAATTCCCACTTTACAGAGAGAGAGAGGTGATTAGGTAACAGTTCTCGAATTTTATGTGCAATACATTTTCAACTTCCGTGGCATATGCATTATCCAATATTTTTAGATCTGTTGTTCAAAGCCAGAAAAAGGTATGGAGCAACAGCAGGAATTACTTAGCAAGCTGATTCTTTTTTGTATACAAGATGATGGTAAAAGTGGGTCAAATTTCATTTCCAACTGCAATCTCTAAAAAGCTGTACCATTCATCTCCAGGTAGCCCTAAGAATATTTTCTTTTGGGGAGAATTCAGCAAAAGCACAACCAGGGTTTCTATTCTGTGTGCTGACCATTAGTTGGAATTTAGCATTCTTAAAAGTATTGGCACCGGCTTTTATTTAAGTACAATAAAAATCTTTCTCACTCCTAATGAGGATATGAACCATCTTTCAGTGCTGCAAGATAGTTCCAAGAAGCGTAACTTTTAAATATAACAGGATTTTTTGTTTTTATTAGCTTTTATTTTCCTACATGATTTGTTCAGTAGTTGCCAGAATAAGACCAACATGTTTTAGTCTTGGAAGGACAGGTTTGTAATTACAGGATGCCTTAATTACTACACATTTCATAAACAATGAAACAAAATGTATGTAAAAACTGAGCAATTTAATATTCCAAGTAAACTTTTATTTTAAAAAAAAAAACCTGTCTAGGGTTCTCATGTAATTTCAACACATTTATGGTTTAAAATGCAGCTAACTGATTTCCAAGCAAACCAGGCCAGTCATATTCCAGAAAGTATAAAATATTAATTGTAATAAAATAATGGAATGGTTTCTATGTTAGAGATGAAGATTGATTTGTTTCTTAATTAAAGGGAAGAGTTCTCGAGACTGAGACGGTGTCCACCAAGGGGATCTGACAATGCCAGTGTGGTGTCTAAATATTTTCCTCTGTGGGCCTGTCTTTTTCAATCACCTTCAGATTAGTTATGCTTACTATCTAAAATCCCTACCCCCTTTGCATTCTCTGCGAGCATTAGCAGCCAGCTCGGCGCAGAAAGCCTTTTTGTCTGATGTCTGAAAAGGTGGGGTTGCAGAGTGCTGGCCAGCTTCCGACCGTCTCTCCCTGAAGGTGGGTAGTTAGAAGTGCTTTGACAAGCCTTGCTGATTTAACCTTTGCCTGCTTTGCCCTGCCAGGGGTGGCCACTAGATGTCAAGCTCATAATACAATTAGTGCATCTGTGCTGTTGACCTTGGCAACAGGGCTCACCACTGTTCTGTTAAGTGTTAACACTGAATCTGAGTGTTAACTAGAGATCCCGCGAGCTTGCGCCGTGCTGCACGGCTTCTCAGACGCCATCTAGTTCAGCACAAGTGTTTATAGTTCTTAAAGAAGAGGAGAAAACGGCTTTCTTTTGTGTAGCTATAGCATCTTGAACTGTTTAATTAACCCTGCAGGTGCCATGGCACTTTGTCGTGATTCGTCGGTGTTACTGGTCTTTTCGAGAGTGACCTTCACCGCACTGTTTGGTAATTCTGTTGTAGGATCTGTATACATGCAGAGTCACTGGCTTCAACGACCCAGGGCAGTGGCTTTTCCAGGATGATTTTTTTGCATATGTGCAAACTTTGCCTGTAGAAATGAAAGTGCCATGAAGTGCTGACAAGTGATGGAGATGATTCCATCGCCTGATCCTGAGTGTGAGCGGGCTGATGGTCACAGCTGATCGTAGCCTTGTTTCTGGACGCAGTGTGGCTCATGTGCCCCCTAGAGCTATTCAGGTGTAGGCATTTATACGTCTAAGTGGTTTTGCATATTTATTTCTATGCGTAGTGGATTTGAAAAATGGACAGTGTTTGGGTGCTTTCAAGTAGGCATGTCATGAAATAGCACGTTTAATTTCATGTGTCAAATCAGTGAGACCACAGCCTTTGAATTTAAACCATCTGCATCTTCACCAAAAGTGATTTAGCAAAACCGTGTTTTCACCCCCTCATCAAATTTCGATTGAAATTGTTTGCATTAGCTGACATATTTCAGGTCTGCTTTTTTACATTAGGCATAGATAGTGATACATTTGCGTTCATTATAAGTGTGATGACAGAATAACATCTAAATGAAAGAACTATTGTGCAACCTTGAAGTGTAACAAACATCTTATTATTTGAAGCAGCGTCGAGGGCAGATAGTTAAATGCGAGTGCCGTCCAGCTCCCATCTGCATGTACCCATAAAGGCAACAGTGTCTCCTCCCGGGTGCTTCACTGCACAGGTTAAAAACTGCAAATGTTTTAAACAGAAGACAGTTGGTGACGGTGCCACAGGTGGTCGTGACTTAACAAATTTGAGGTGTGGGCCACTGCGTCGACGCGCGGGAGTGTGTGGTCAGAGCCGCGTTGAGCACGGCAAGAGTGCCCTCCACTGTTCAGCGCTGTGCGCACAGGCTCTGAGGTCTCGGGAAAAGGACAGAAAATTTTTCTATTGCGTCTGGAATTTCTTCTACATTGTTAAACACAGTAGGGGTCTCTATTTGTCTCCTCCTGTTTCACAGCTTGGGCTCAGTATGTGATAATTCATCTTTCTTTATGGGATTCGAAGCTATCATAAGGAGTTAAAAAGAATTAATTTGCAGGAAAATAAGTGTCTCCTAACAATTTAGGAAAACTGGAAAAATGCTTTCTGGATTTTTAAGAGATGGAAGGGCAAAGGAAAAAGTCCGTTTTCCTTTCCTGAAGATCCACGTGGCATTTTAAAGTTACTAATTGAAGTGAATAAGTTAACATCCCTTTCCCTGCACTAAACAAATTCTGCTTCTCTTGCTAATTGTAATGAGTAAAAAATATGCCGCAAAAGTGTATTGAAGGTGAGCTTTTGAGATTGATAAAGAAAATTACAGAACACCTATTTTAATACTACTTTGTAATTGGTTAGCTTACTTACAAGCCACTGTACTTGAAATGCTAAGAGCTGTAGCTTGAAATTTTTGAAGAAAGCATCGTCTTAAATATTATATATGTACATATAGCATATCTTAAGTTATATATTTCATACACAATCAAACAAAATGTATGCAAAAATTGAGCATTTTAATATTATTCTAAGTAAACTCATTTAAAAAAAAACAACAACCTGTTTTAGGTTATTTCTCATGTAAAACCAAATCAGAGGATTAGTTTGCTTGGAAATCACACAGCTGCATTTTACACACACATATTACAATGATGTTTTTCACTTGTGGCTTTAAAAAGATCATCCAGGCTAAAAATTCTGCCTGTCATTCTGATAGACGATAGATTCTGTAACAGACCAGGGATTAAAGCTGAGCGAAGACCAAAAACAGACAGTCTGAGGGGCTCCTTTCACACCGAGAGTCACTCCTAAGAATAGGAACACTTTTGTTAAACATTCTGTATATATTTTATTAGTGCTAAGGGGAAAATCCATGTTTTTTTTGAACTATCGTCTTTGAAGCTATGCTTTGGTTAGAGGTTTTCTCTGAAAGGCCTGTGGGACTTTCCTCCCCTCTTCTGTACAACTGAGAAACACAGACAGGAAGGAATGTGCACATGGTAATAGAGGCCCTGAAAATCTAGGTGTAAACAGCAGATATTGGGATCACTGTAAATTAAATGGAAAAAAAAAACTATGTTTTTATCCTGTGTAGTGCAGATGGCCAACGTGGCACCATGGGTGTGATACTTAATTTGAGATCAGCCAAGGGGGACTGTGGCAGAGCAGCTCCCGAGGCCGCCTTCACATTCACATAGAAGCAAATGGGTTAGTACTTCCTAAAAGTAGCCCTGGCCAGATACTCTCATTCACCAAGAAGGGAAGAGTGTTGGCTAAGTTGTTAGTTGGTAAACTGGTTGGCATTTTTCTTAACTTGTTCTAATAAAATCCCATTCCTGCCCATCCCCTGCCTGTTTACAGTTTCACTCTAAGTTCTGTTAGTTGGTTAACTGGTTGGCATTTTTCTTAACTTGTTCTAATAAAATCCTATTCCTGCCCATCCCCTGCCTGTTTACAGTTTCACATCTCTTAGCTGTTGAATAGTGTGCAAAAAATAAGTTCCTTTGACTTTAATGATAATGTTTGCAATGCTTGCTTTTTAATTCGCCCCTTAAAGAGAGGAAGAAAA
>NC_072423.2:0-10000 GCF_028878055.3 Symphalangus syndactylus | reverse complement strand
TAGGGTTAGGGTTAGGGTTAGGGTTAGGGTTAGGGTTAGGGTTAGGGTTAGGGTTAGGGTTAGGGTTAGGGTTAGGGTTAGGGTTAGGGTTAGGGTTAGGGTTAGGGTTAGGGTTAGGGTTAGGGTTAGGGTTAGGGTTAGGGTTAGGGTTAGGGTTAGGGTTAGGGTTAGGGTTAGGGTTAGGGTTAGGGTTAGGGTTAGGGTTAGGGTTAGGGTTAGGGTTAGGGTTAGGGTTAGGGTTAGGGTTAGGGTTAGGGTTAGGGTTAGGGTTAGGGTTAGGGTTAGGGTTAGGGTTAGGGTTAGGGTTAGGGTTAGGGTTAGGGTTAGGGTTAGGGTTAGGGTTAGGGTTAGGGTTAGGGTTAGGGTTAGGGTTAGGGTTAGGGTTAGGGTTAGGGTTAGGGTTAGGGTTAGGGTTAGGGTTAGGGTTAGGGTTAGGGTTAGGGTTAGGGTTAGGGTTAGGGTTAGGGTTAGGGTTAGGGTTAGGGTTAGGGTTAGGGTTAGGGTTAGGGTTAGGGTTAGGGTTAGGGTTAGGGTTAGGGTTAGGGTTAGGGTTAGGGTTAGGGTTAGGGTTAGGGTTAGGGTTAGGGTTAGGGTTAGGGTTAGGGTTAGGGTTAGGGTTAGGGTTAGGGTTAGGGTTAGGGTTAGGGTTAGGGTTAGGGTTAGGGTTAGGGTTAGGGTTAGGGTTAGGGTTAGGGTTAGGGTTAGGGTTAGGGTTAGGGTTAGGGTTAGGGTTAGGGTTAGGGTTAGGGTTAGGGTTAGGGTTAGGGTTAGGGTTAGGGTTAGGGTTAGGGTTAGGGTTAGGGTTAGGGTTAGGGTTAGGGTTAGGGTTAGGGTTAGGGTTAGGGTTAGGGTTAGGGTTAGGGTTAGGGTTAGGGTTAGGGTTAGGGTTAGGGTTAGGGTTAGGGTTAGGGTTAGGGTTAGGGTTAGGGTTAGGGTTAGGGTTAGGGTTAGGGTTAGGGTTAGGGTTAGGGTTAGGGTTAGGGTTAGGGTTAGGGTTAGGGTTAGGGTTAGGGTTAGGGTTAGGGTTAGGGTTAGGGTTAGGGTTAGGGTTAGGGTTAGGGTTAGGGTTAGGGTTAGGGTTAGGGTTAGGGTTAGGGTTAGGGTTAGGGTTAGGGTTAGGGTTAGGGTTAGGGTTAGGGTTAGGGTTAGGGTTAGGGTTAGGGTTAGGGTTAGGGTTAGGGTTAGGGTTAGGGTTAGGGTTAGGGTTAGGGTTAGGGTTAGGGTTAGGGTTAGGGTTAGGGTTAGGGTTAGGGTTAGGGTTAGGGTTAGGGTTAGGGTTAGGGTTAGGGTTAGGGTTAGGGTTAGGGTTAGGGTTAGGGTTAGGGTTAGGGTTAGGGTTAGGGTTAGGGTTAGGGTTAGGGTTAGGGTTAGGGTTAGGGTTAGGGTTAGGGTTAGGGTTAGGGTTAGGGTTAGGGTTAGGGTTAGGGTTAGGGTTAGGGTTAGGGTTAGGGTTAGGGTTAGGGTTAGGGTTAGGGTTAGGGTTAGGGTTAGGGTTAGGGTTAGGGTTAGGGTTAGGGTTAGGGTTAGGGTTAGGGTTAGGGTTAGGGTTAGGGTTAGGGTTAGGGTTAGGGTTAGGGTTAGGGTTAGGGTTAGGGTTAGGGTTAGGGTTAGGGTTAGGGTTAGGGTTAGGGTTAGGGTTAGGGTTAGGGTTAGGGTTAGGGTTAGGGTTAGGGTTAGGGTTAGGGTTAGGGTTAGGGTTAGGGTTAGGGTTAGGGTTAGGGTTAGGGTTAGGGTTAGGGTTAGGGTTAGGGTTAGGGTTAGGGTTAGGGTTAGGGTTAGGGTTAGGGTTAGGGTTAGGGTTAGGGTTAGGGTTAGGGTTAGGGTTAGGGTTAGGGTTAGGGTTAGGGTTAGGGTTAGGGTTAGGGTTAGGGTTAGGGTTAGGGTTAGGGTTAGGGTTAGGGTTAGGGTTAGGGTTAGGGTTAGGGTTAGGGTTAGGGTTAGGGTTAGGGTTAGGGTTAGGGTTAGGGTTAGGGTTAGGGTTAGGGTTAGGGTTAGGGTTAGGGTTAGGGTTAGGGTTAGGGTTAGGGTTAGGGTTAGGGTTAGGGTTAGGGTTAGGGTTAGGGTTAGGGTTAGGGTTAGGGTTAGGGTTAGGGTTAGGGTTAGGGTTAGGGTTAGGGTTAGGGTTAGGGTTAGGGTTAGGGTTAGGGTTAGGGTTAGGGTTAGGGTTAGGGTTAGGGTTAGGGTTAGGGTTAGGGTTAGGGTTAGGGTTAGGGTTAGGGTTAGGGTTAGGGTTAGGGTTAGGGTTAGGGTTAGGGTTAGGGTTAGGGTTAGGGTTAGGGTTAGGGTTAGGGTTAGGGTTAGGGTTAGGGTTAGGGTTAGGGTTAGGGTTAGGGTTAGGGTTAGGGTTAGGGTTAGGGTTAGGGTTAGGGTTAGGGTTAGGGTTAGGGTTAGGGTTAGGGTTAGGGTTAGGGTTAGGGTTAGGGTTAGGGTTAGGGTTAGGGTTAGGGTTAGGGTTAGGGTTAGGGTTAGGGTTAGGGTTAGGGTTAGGGTTAGGGTTAGGGTTAGGGTTAGGGTTAGGGTTAGGGTTAGGGTTAGGGTTAGGGTTAGGGTTAGGGTTAGGGTTAGGGTTAGGGTTAGGGTTAGGGTTAGGGTTAGGGTTAGGGTTAGGGTTAGGGTTAGGGTTAGGGTTAGGGTTAGGGTTAGGGTTAGGGTTAGGGTTAGGGTTAGGGTTAGGGTTAGGGTTAGGGTTAGGGTTAGGGTTAGGGTTAGGGTTAGGGTTAGGGTTAGGGTTAGGGTTAGGGTTAGGGTTAGGGTTAGGGTTAGGGTTAGGGTTAGGGTTAGGGTTAGGGTTAGGGTTAGGGTTAGGGTTAGGGTTAGGGTTAGGGTTAGGGTTAGGGTTAGGGTTAGGGTTAGGGTTAGGGTTAGGGTTAGGGTTAGGGTTAGGGTTAGGGTTAGGGTTAGGGTTAGGGTTAGGGTTAGGGTTAGGGTTAGGGTTAGGGTTAGGGTTAGGGTTAGGGTTAGGGTTAGGGTTAGGGTTAGGGTTAGGGTTAGGGTTAGGGTTAGGGTTAGGGTTAGGGTTAGGGTTAGGGTTAGGGTTAGGGTTAGGGTTAGGGTTAGGGTTAGGGTTAGGGTTAGGGTTAGGGTTAGGGTTAGGGTTAGGGTTAGGGTTAGGGTTAGGGTTAGGGTTAGGGTTAGGGTTAGGGTTAGGGTTAGGGTTAGGGTTAGGGTTAGGGTTAGGGTTAGGGTTAGGGTTAGGGTTAGGGTTAGGGTTAGGGTTAGGGTTAGGGTTAGGGTTAGGGTTAGGGTTAGGGTTAGGGTTAGGGTTAGGGTTAGGGTTAGGGTTAGGGTTAGGGTTAGGGTTAGGGTTAGGGTTAGGGTTAGGGTTAGGGTTAGGGTTAGGGTTAGGGTTAGGGTTAGGGTTAGGGTTAGGGTTAGGGTTAGGGTTAGGGTTAGGGTTAGGGTTAGGGTTAGGGTTAGGGTTAGGGTTAGGGTTAGGGTTAGGGTTAGGGTTAGGGTTAGGGTTAGGGTTAGGGTTAGGGTTAGGGTTAGGGTTAGGGTTAGGGTTAGGGTTAGGGTTAGGGTTAGGGTTAGGGTTAGGGTTAGGGTTAGGGTTAGGGTTAGGGTTAGGGTTAGGGTTAGGGTTAGGGTTAGGGTTAGGGTTAGGGTTAGGGTTAGGGTTAGGGTTAGGGTTAGGGTTAGGGTTAGGGTTAGGGTTAGGGTTAGGGTTAGGGTTAGGGTTAGGGTTAGGGTTAGGGTTAGGGTTAGGGTTAGGGTTAGGGTTAGGGTTAGGGTTAGGGTTAGGGTTAGGGTTAGGGTTAGGGTTAGGGTTAGGGTTAGGGTTAGGGTTAGGGTTAGGGTTAGGGTTAGGGTTAGGGTTAGGGTTAGGGTTAGGGTTAGGGTTAGGGTTAGGGTTAGGGTTAGGGTTAGGGTTAGGGTTAGGGTTAGGGTTAGGGTTAGGGTTAGGGTTAGGGTTAGGGTTAGGGTTAGGGTTAGGGTTAGGGTTAGGGTTAGGGTTAGGGTTAGGGTTAGGGTTAGGGTTAGGGTTAGGGTTAGGGTTAGGGTTAGGGTTAGGGTTAGGGTTAGGGTTAGGGTTAGGGTTAGGGTTAGGGTTAGGGTTAGGGTTAGGGTTAGGGTTAGGGTTAGGGTTAGGGTTAGGGTTAGGGTTAGGGTTAGGGTTAGGGTTAGGGTTAGGGTTAGGGTTAGGGTTAGGGTTAGGGTTAGGGTTAGGGTTAGGGTTAGGGTTAGGGTTAGGGTTAGGGTTAGGGTTAGGGTTAGGGTTAGGGTTAGGGTTAGGGTTAGGGTTAGGGTTAGGGTTAGGGTTAGGGTTAGGGTTAGGGTTAGGGTTAGGGTTAGGGTTAGGGTTAGGGTTAGGGTTAGGGTTAGGGTTAGGGTTAGGGTTAGGGTTAGGGTTAGGGTTAGGGTTAGGGTTAGGGTTAGGGTTAGGGTTAGGGTTAGGGTTAGGGTTAGGGTTAGGGTTAGGGTTAGGGTTAGGGTTAGGGTTAGGGTTAGGGTTAGGGTTAGGGTTAGGGTTAGGGTTAGGGTTAGGGTTAGGGTTAGGGTTAGGGTTAGGGTTAGGGTTAGGGTTAGGGTTAGGGTTAGGGTTAGGGTTAGGGTTAGGGTTAGGGTTAGGGTTAGGGTTAGGGTTAGGGTTAGGGTTAGGGTTAGGGTTAGGGTTAGGGTTAGGGTTAGGGTTAGGGTTAGGGTTAGGGTTAGGGTTAGGGTTAGGGTTAGGGTTAGGGTTAGGGTTAGGGTTAGGGTTAGGGTTAGGGTTAGGGTTAGGGTTAGGGTTAGGGTTAGGGTTAGGGTTAGGGTTAGGGTTAGGGTTAGGGTTAGGGTTAGGGTTAGGGTTAGGGTTAGGGTTAGGGTTAGGGTTAGGGTTAGGGTTAGGGTTAGGGTTAGGGTTAGGGTTAGGGTTAGGGTTAGGGTTAGGGTTAGGGTTAGGGTTAGGGTTAGGGTTAGGGTTAGGGTTAGGGTTAGGGTTAGGGTTAGGGTTAGGGTTAGGGTTAGGGTTAGGGTTAGGGTTAGGGTTAGGGTTAGGGTTAGGGTTAGGGTTAGGGTTAGGGTTAGGGTTAGGGTTAGGGTTAGGGTTAGGGTTAGGGTTAGGGTTAGGGTTAGGGTTAGGGTTAGGGTTAGGGTTAGGGTTAGGGTTAGGGTTAGGGTTAGGGTTAGGGTTAGGGTTAGGGTTAGGGTTAGGGTTAGGGTTAGGGTTAGGGTTAGGGTTAGGGTTAGGGTTAGGGTTAGGGTTAGGGTTAGGGTTAGGGTTAGGGTTAGGGTTAGGGTTAGGGTTAGGGTTAGGGTTAGGGTTAGGGTTAGGGTTAGGGTTAGGGTTAGGGTTAGGGTTAGGGTTAGGGTTAGGGTTAGGGTTAGGGTTAGGGTTAGGGTTAGGGTTAGGGTTAGGGTTAGGGTTAGGGTTAGGGTTAGGGTTAGGGTTAGGGTTAGGGTTAGGGTTAGGGTTAGGGTTAGGGTTAGGGTTAGGGTTAGGGTTAGGGTTAGGGTTAGGGTTAGGGTTAGGGTTAGGGTTAGGGTTAGGGTTAGGGTTAGGGTTAGGGTTAGGGTTAGGGTTAGGGTTAGGGTTAGGGTTAGGGTTAGGGTTAGGGTTAGGGTTAGGGTTAGGGTTAGGGTTAGGGTTAGGGTTAGGGTTAGGGTTAGGGTTAGGGTTAGGGTTAGGGTTAGGGTTAGGGTTAGGGTTAGGGTTAGGGTTAGGGTTAGGGTTAGGGTTAGGGTTAGGGTTAGGGTTAGGGTTAGGGTTAGGGTTAGGGTTAGGGTTAGGGTTAGGGTTAGGGTTAGGGTTAGGGTTAGGGTTAGGGTTAGGGTTAGGGTTAGGGTTAGGGTTAGGGTTAGGGTTAGGGTTAGGGTTAGGGTTAGGGTTAGGGTTAGGGTTAGGGTTAGGGTTAGGGTTAGGGTTAGGGTTAGGGTTAGGGTTAGGGTTAGGTTAGGGTTAGGGTTAGGGTTAGGGTTAGGGTTAGGGTTAGGGTTAGGGTTAGGGTTAGGGTTAGGGTTAGGGTTAGGGTTAGGGTTAGGGTTAGGGTTAGGGTTAGGGTTAGGGTTAGGGTTAGGGTTAGGGTTAGGGTTAGGGTTAGGGTTAGGGTTAGGGTTAGGGTTAGGGTTAGGGTTAGGGTTAGGGTTAGGGTTAGGGTTAGGGTTAGGGTTAGGGTTAGGGTTAGGGTTAGGGTTAGGGTTAGGGTTAGGGTTAGGGTTAGGGTTAGGGTTAGGGTTAGGGTTAGGGTTAGGGTTAGGGTTAGGGTTAGGGTTAGGGTTAGGGTTAGGGTTAGGGTTAGGGTTAGGGTTAGGGTTAGGGTTAGGGTTAGGGTTAGGGTTAGGGTTAGGGTTAGGGTTAGGGTTAGGGTTAGGGTTAGGGTTAGGGTTAGGGTTAGGGTTAGGGTTAGGGTTAGGGTTAGGGTTAGGGTTAGGGTTAGGGTTAGGGTTAGGGTTAGGGTTAGGGTTAGGGTTAGGGTTAGGGTTAGGGTTAGGGTTAGGGTTAGGGTTAGGGTTAGGGTTAGGGTTAGGGTTAGGGTTAGGGTTAGGGTTAGGGTTAGGGTTAGGGTTAGGGTTAGGGTTAGGGTTAGGGTTAGGGTTAGGGTTAGGGTTAGGGTTAGGGTTAGGGTTAGGGTTAGGGTTAGGGTTAGGGTTAGGGTTAGGGTTAGGGTTAGGGTTAGGGTTAGGGTTAGGGTTAGGGTTAGGGTTAGGGTTAGGGTTAGGGTTAGGGTTAGGGTTAGGGTTAGGGTTAGGGTTAGGGTTAGGGTTAGGGTTAGGGTTAGGGTTAGGGTTAGGGTTAGGGTTAGGGTTAGGGTTAGGGTTAGGGTTAGGGTTAGGGTTAGGGTTAGGGTTAGGGTTAGGGTTAGGGTTAGGGTTAGGGTTAGGGTTAGGGTTAGGGTTAGGGTTAGGGTTAGGGTTAGGGTTAGGGTTAGGGTTAGGGTTAGGGTTAGGGTTAGGGTTAGGGTTAGGGTTAGGGTTAGGGTTAGGGTTAGGGTTAGGGTTAGGGTTAGGGTTAGGGTTAGGGTTAGGGTTAGGGTTAGGGTTAGGGTTAGGGTTAGGGTTAGGGTTAGGGTTAGGGTTAGGGTTAGGGTTAGGGTTAGGGTTAGGGTTAGGGTTAGGGTTAGGGTTAGGGTTAGGGTTAGGGTTAGGGTTAGGGTTAGGGTTAGGGTTAGGGTTAGGGTTAGGGTTAGGGTTAGGGTTAGGGTTAGGGTTAGGGTTAGGGTTAGGGTTAGGGTTAGGGTTAGGGTTAGGGTTAGGGTTAGGGTTAGGGTTAGGGTTAGGGTTAGGGTTAGGGTTAGGGTTAGGGTTAGGGTTAGGGTTAGGGTTAGGGTTAGGGTTAGGGTTAGGGTTAGGGTTAGGGTTAGGGTTAGGGTTAGGGTTAGGGTTAGGGTTAGGGTTAGGGTTAGGGTTAGGGTTAGGGTTAGGGTTAGGGTTAGGGTTAGGGTTAGGGTTAGGGTTAGGGTTAGGGTTAGGGTTAGGGTTAGGGTTAGGGTTAGGGTTAGGGTTAGGGTTAGGGTTAGGGTTAGGGTTAGGGTTAGGGTTAGGGTTAGGGTTAGGGTTAGGGTTAGGGTTAGGGTTAGGGTTAGGGTTAGGGTTAGGGTTAGGGTTAGGGTTAGGGTTAGGGTTAGGGTTAGGGTTAGGGTTAGGGTTAGGGTTAGGGTTAGGGTTAGGGTTAGGGTTAGGGTTAGGGTTAGGGTTAGGGTTAGGGTTAGGGTTAGGGTTAGGGTTAGGGTTAGGGTTAGGGTTAGGGTTAGGGTTAGGGTTAGGGTTAGGGTTAGGGTTAGGGTTAGGGTTAGGGTTAGGGTTAGGGTTAGGGTTAGGGTTAGGGTTAGGGTTAGGGTTAGGGTTAGGGTTAGGGTTAGGGTTAGGGTTAGGGTTAGGGTTAGGGTTAGGGTTAGGGTTAGGGTTAGGGTTAGGGTTAGGGTTAGGGTTAGGGTTAGGGTTAGGGTTAGGGTTAGGGTTAGGGTTAGGGTTAGGGTTAGGGTTAGGGTTAGGGTTAGGGTTAGGGTTAGGGTTAGGGTTAGGGTTAGGGTTAGGGTTAGGGTTAGGGTTAGGGTTAGGGTTAGGGTTAGGGTTAGGGTTAGGGTTAGGGTTAGGGTTAGGGTTAGGGTTAGGGTTAGGGTTAGGGTTAGGGTTAGGGTTAGGGTTAGGGTTAGGGTTAGGGTTAGGGTTAGGGTTAGGGTTAGGGTTAGGGTTAGGGTTAGGGTTAGGGTTAGGGTTAGGGTTAGGGTTAGGGTTAGGGTTAGGGTTAGGGTTAGGGTTAGGGTTAGGGTTAGGGTTAGGGTTAGGGTTAGGGTTAGGGTTAGGGTTAGGGTTAGGGTTAGGGTTAGGGTTAGGGTTAGGGTTAGGGTTAGGGTTAGGGTTAGGGTTAGGGTTAGGGTTAGGGTTAGGGTTAGGGTTAGGGTTAGGGTTAGGGTTAGGGTTAGGGTTAGGGTTAGGGTTAGGGTTAGGGTTAGGGTTAGGGTTAGGGTTAGGGTTAGGGTTAGGGTTAGGGTTAGGGTTAGGGTTAGGGTTAGGGTTAGGGTTAGGGTTAGGGTTAGGGTTAGGGTTAGGGTTAGGGTTAGGGTTAGGGTTAGGGTTAGGGTTAGGGTTAGGGTTAGGGTTAGGGTTAGGGTTAGGGTTAGGGTTAGGGTTAGGGTTAGGGTTAGGGTTAGGGTTAGGGTTAGGGTTAGGGTTAGGGTTAGGGTTAGGGTTAGGGTTAGGGTTAGGGTTAGGGTTAGGGTTAGGGTTAGGGTTAGGGTTAGGGTTAGGGTTAGGGTTAGGGTTAGGGTTAGGGTTAGGGTTAGGGTTAGGGTTAGGGTTAGGGTTAGGGTTAGGGTTAGGGTTAGGGTTAGGGTTAGGGTTAGGGTTAGGGTTAGGGTTAGGGTTAGGGTTAGGGTTAGGGTTAGGGTTAGGGTTAGGGTTAGGGTTAGGGTTAGGGTTAGGGTTAGGGTTAGGGTTAGGGTTAGGGTTAGGGTTAGGGTTAGGGTTAGGGTTAGGGTTAGGGTTAGGGTTAGGGTTAGGGTTAGGGTTAGGGTTAGGGTTAGGGTTAGGGTTAGGGTTAGGGTTAGGGTTAGGGTTAGGGTTAGGGTTAGGGTTAGGGTTAGGGTTAGGGTTAGGGTTAGGGTTAGGGTTAGGGTTAGGGTTAGGGTTAGGGTTAGGGTTAGGGTTAGGGTTAGGGTTAGGGTTAGGGTTAGGGTTAGGGTTAGGGTTAGGGTTAGGGTTAGGGTTAGGGTTAGGGTTAGGGTTAGGGTTAGGGTTAGGGTTAGGGTTAGGGTTAGGGTTAGGGTTAGGGTTAGGGTTAGGGTTAGGGTTAGGGTTAGGGTTAGGGTTAGGGTTAGGGTTAGGGTTAGGGTTAGGGTTAGGGTTAGGGTTAGGGTTAGGGTTAGGGTTAGGGTTAGGGTTAGGGTTAGGGTTAGGGTTAGGGTTAGGGTTAGGGTTAGGGTTAGGGTTAGGGTTAGGGTTAGGGTTAGGGTTAGGGTTAGGGTTAGGGTTAGGGTTAGGGTTAGGGTTAGGGTTAGGGTTAGGGTTAGGGTTAGGGTTAGGGTTAGGGTTAGGGTTAGGGTTAGGGTTAGGGTTAGGGTTAGGGTTAGGGTTAGGGTTAGGGTTAGGGTTAGGGTTAGGGTTAGGGTTAGGGTTAGGGTTAGGGTTAGGGTTAGGGTTAGGGTTAGGGTTAGGGTTAGGGTTAGGGTTAGGGTTAGGGTTAGGGTTAGGGTTAGGGTTAGGGTTAGGGTTAGGGTTAGGGTTAGGGTTAGGGTTAGGGTTAGGGGTTAGGGTTAGGGTTAGGGTTAGGGTTAGGGTTAGGGTTAGGGTTAGGGTTAGGGTTAGGGTTAGGGTTAGGGTTAGGGTTAGGGTTAGGGTTAGGGTTAGGGTTAGGGTTAGGGTTAGGGTTAGGGTTAGGGTTAGGGTTAGGGTTAGGGTTAGGGTTAGGGTTAGGGTTAGGGTTAGGGTTAGGGTTAGGGTTAGGGTTAGGGTTAGGGTTAGGGTTAGGGTTAGGGTTAGGGTTAGGGTTAGGGTTAGGGTTAGGGTTAGGGTTAGGGTTAGGGTTAGGGTATAGGTTAGGGTTAGTTAATAGAGGAGGGTTAGGGAGGGTTAGGTTAGGTTT